>NW_015150632.1:763060-764725 GCF_000732505.1 Cyprinodon variegatus | reverse complement strand
GGGCAGAGGAAGGAAGACAGGATAATCCAGAGGGTAAATCCAAAGCAGGTGTCGAAGACATGCTCAGCAGTCAGTTCCAGGAGATCAGTGGTCAGAAGAGGTGCTTAAGGGAAATCCAGAATGGAGTCGGGGAAAAGTTCCAGGTTTGGTAAACAGGCGGGCAGAAATCCAACAGTAGTCCAAGGAAAGGTCATGCAAACGATCAGAGTGGGGACAGGCGGTCAGGATCAAGTAATCAGAACATCTGTTTGAGAACTCTCACCAAAGGCTTAAATAATCTGGCTCTGATGACTGGCCTGAAGGCTGGTTAAATAGAGGTTGTGGCATGTGGATCAGATGAACGGTACTAAGAGTTGACCGGAGATAGGCAGGTGAATAAAATGAGTAATCAGACCAGTCATCAGTGCCAAGATCAGCAGTATTCAGTTTGTATGCAAAAGTCTATGGTGGACAAGATCAGATTGTGGCGTGTCCTAGAATTGTAAGCAATGCATCAGGGCATCTTAACATCAGAGCATCCAAGCTTTTGACGCAGGAACTTTTGCAGCTTGACACAAAGCATCAACCAATCAGAAAAGCTAATCTAGTAGTTTCCTGAGAGACAGGCACAGCAGACAGGCCATGATCATTTCTGCAGCGCTGACAGCATATCATAAATTAATACATACAACGGGTTAAATTCCACAGGTTTTAAAAAGTCAGGAACATTAACCTTTTTATGTACAAGGAAAAGAGGGTGCTCTGATCATTATTACACTTGAAGCCGAGAAACAGATTTGCCCGATTTAGATATTAGCTAAAATGCTCTGCTTCACATCGCTGCTTGCTGATCGGAGAGAGCAACAAAGCTTTAAAGAGGTGATATTTCAGGATATTGGTCCCTGACCCTTTGGATGTTTCAAAGCTGACTAAGTCCAGCTGACAGATCATATCACACGTATTAGCACCATATCATCATCATAGTCTCCCTATTTTGTTTTGAATATGAAAGATTTCTCTTTAGTATACTATGTATCACATTAAACTTTGCATTTACTTTAAAACAAAAGCAAAACTGCAGACATAATGTTAAGCAAATAAAGACAATAGGGATATAAGTGCTCCTTCAAACTTTTGCTGCAAGAAAAAGCAATTATCTTTTCAAAAACAGAACTTGGCTACACCTTCTGCCTTCAAAAGAAGAACTAAACAACTTATTCCATCCTCTGTGACTTTATTTTGAATTGAGATTAAGCAATAAAAAATACATGTTTTCAAATCAATTCACTCCTCCAACAGAAAAGACCTTTTAATTACTTCAGTGACCTTAGGCCACTATGAACCCGAAGTCAAACACAAATGCACACCTCTCCTTAACATTACTGGTAAGGGCTAAGTTTACAAGTAAGCACACACATAAACACAGAGGCACAGACAATGAACTTTGCTACTTTTTTTTAACCTAAATTAATTTCAGCTAAGTCATCCTCCAGCTCTGCTCTAGGATGCACGCAAAGTCCTGTGTAAGCTGTGGGAGGCAAAACTATTGTAGAGGAAATAACTACGATGTAGAATGTTGCTTGCCCTATGTATGACTATGCTGCATTGCTGTCGACTTATATATATATATATATATATATATATATATATATATATATATATATATATATATATATATATATATAT
>NW_015150632.1:751355-760830 GCF_000732505.1 Cyprinodon variegatus | reverse complement strand
TCCAATCTGCACAGGTTAATTCACGGTGAAGATTGGACTCACCTGCTTCAGTGGCTGGGTAGAAGAAATACATGACATGGAGATGGCTTGTTGACTCCACATTGCCCATGTCTGTGAGATAGTCTTTGAAGCACAGACAGAAGCTGCAAGGAAATCAGCCCAGGAACCCTGGAGGAGAGCACCGCCCCAAGAACTGAGGAATTACAGCAAAAAAATCACAGGGGGAAAGCGGTAGATCGGAGAAGTCCACGAGGCAGAGAGCCTGTTAGAGTAGGGGAGAGGCTGCGGTTGGCTGAGGATAACAGCAGGAGATCAAATGAGAACAGCGGAACATAGGAGAAGTCTGTCAGGTAGAGACAACCAGAGCAGGGAGAAGCAACAGCAGCTGACCTGTGTCCGTGTTGGAGCCAATGCAGGGTCATGACCAATGAATGAATTTAGCCCTTCTAAAGCTGTGTCAAACCTCTTTAGAGCATTGTCTACTTAATCCTTTGTCACCATTATTTTTTCTATCTTCCATTTGAAAAAGGTTAGTCTCTAATGCACTCATTCACCCTATTTTACAGCCACATCTAGTCTGGAAGAGAATAAATATCTTAACAAAGAAACTATTCAGAACACTTACTACCATCTTGAACTTTTTGGGATTTCTTCTATCTGAACACTGAGATGCCCCAAGACAGATTTGTCTTAATGACATCTTGGATCTCAGTGAGTTTACCTGTAAACATAAAGCTGATGAAATATCAGGACATAAAAGGGGAACACCGTTTTTGTTTTTTACATTGGCCCCTTAGTTATACGTTACTACATCATGTTCTACTCACCCATATTAGTTTTGTGTTACTTGGAGCTTTTCCAAAGAAATGTGGTCTTGTTATATTTAAGTAACGTCTTTCTATGGGCAATGAATTGAAGGTACATACTAAACTATTTATAATTAATTATTTATGGTACGACAGCATGCATAACGTAGGCAAATCACTGTCCCCGAGACATCCACGGTTATATTTTTTATATTTATATATTTTTTAAACAAAGCGAAGTGTGTATGACATCATCCGCGCGCGCCGGCTACCGTTCATTCATGCAGTCCGCTGAACTGCTGCTAGTTTTACTCACATGCCTGGAAGATGTCTAGTGCTACTACCACAGATGATCTTGTTCTCGAAATGGAATTGAACGATTCAGATTAGCTCGCCAAACGAATAGAGGGGGTAGACCGTAGCCGCCTGTGGCCCAGGCTGCCTCTCACAACTCGAGTCTGGCGCGCCGATGACGTCATACACACTCCACTTTGGTGTTCCCCTTTAACTCTCCGTCCTATATGTAAAAATCTTTGTTTGAAAAAAGGTTAACGTTGTGAATCATCCTGTACACACCATTCAAAAGATCGAAGATTGTACTGCAGTTGCTCAGTGAAAGCCCATGTATTGTGTAACAAAACATATTGCTGGTAGCATTATACCGTGTTGATGCATTTCTTCAGTAGGAACAGAAAGCAATCAGACCTGGCATGAAGAACAAAGGAATTACATAATAAAAGGTTTTTACCCATTGTAAATGGAGGAAGATGGCCTAAAGGTACATTTTTTACTGCAACAAATAGTGAGTAAGACATTCATGAGTACAGAATTCATCAACTCTAAAATTCCTGGTGATAAATACAAACAATTAATTTAAACTTAGGAACTAATTCACTACACTTAATTCAAATTATGTATTGAAACTGTCTTGGTTTGAATTTTTTTGTTTTCAGTTTATATGTGTAGAGAGAATGATGGAGCACATACACATGTACAGAAAGCAGTTGTGGGTCTCTCAACAGCAGCTTTTGCCACTCACTGTCACTCATTTCCCATGCTTTAGGAGTTTCTCTTTCCTCGTGGACTCTGGAGAAACCCGTGGTTTGTGTGCACTTCATATCTCCACAGCGATCGTCTGCAGAGGGACATGGACTGTTATCCCAGCAGAGAACAACACATCATTTTCTCTTGTCAAGCCTTCTCTCAGGGCTCATCACAGAGAGCAGGCACTCAGGATCCATGATATTATTAGTCTCCCAAGGCAAGCTGTTCATTCAATTTTCCCTAGAACATTACATTGTTTCACAGTTCCTCTGTATGAGGCTAAAACATGTAAAAAAAAAATAACATTAGAAGCTGTTGAAAATCTGTTTCTGTTTTGATATGTTTCTTGAAAATAGGTGTTTCAATACCCATCTCCTTAATAGATATCTGTTCAAAGCGAACGGAATGTTTTCTCGCTTTATTCCCGCTCACTCTTGTATCTGATGATTTTAAACTTCTGCTTACATGATGCTCTTGCTTTCAGTTGTTTTCTGCAACCACTAGAAGATCAATGGAAACCCTTAAGTCTTTAATACAATATAGCAATGGGGAGTCGACTATATCTCCATCCCCTCGAAACAAATATTTGCACCTTTGTTAAAGGACAGGTTGCATGAAAACCACTTGAGCACAAAGAGACAGACTTTCTTTTTCCCTCCTACATACATCCAGCCTAAATTAAGGCAAACAAACGAGAGAAGGGTGCCTCAATGTATTTTCAACAGTACTGTGCAGTTCAGTCCCCACTCTTATTCTCAGAGCCAGAGGCTTAATCCTTTCACTGGTGAAGGCGTTTGTTTGAGGATCGCCCTAACCGCTGGCACTTTCTTCTTTGTCCTTGGTCTGCCCTTCAGAGACATTCTTGCAAATCTCCACTCAGGATTTCTTTTTTAAATCAAGGCTAAAAACTCTCAGATTTATTATCCTTTTATTACCTCAATCCTACGTATTAAATGTCAGCAATTATTATATTTTTTACTTGAAAAGGTGAACTTTGATCAAGTGCACTCACCAGCCTTTAAGGTTCCAGTTTGGTACAATGTTTGCCCTCAGAACTGCCTACTTCTTCCTGGCATTGATACCACAAGAAACACGCCCCAGAGACTTTGATTAATATTAACATGGTAGAATCAAAATTGAATTTTAAATCAAAACTGGAACAGTCAAAGGTTTTCTAGTATGTTACTACACATTTTTGGTGATCCTATGAGAACTGCTGCTTTAGTTCCCTTTTCTCACTGACAAGAGGGCAATCCAGTTTGTTCTCCTGCACTCTTTTTGTTTAAAAGTCTAACATTTTGAGTTAAATTCAGACAAGGCAGTCTATCACTAATATGCCATATTTGAAGTTTATTAAAGGACTTATCTGGCTTTTTAAGGATTCCTTTTTCCAATTTTAATTCCCAGTTATGGTCTATATAAAGTGGAACTGTTCTACACTTTTGATAATTTACAGAAGCTCCACTTCCGTTCAGTTTTGTAAATGGTAAATGGTAAATGGCATGTACTTATATAGCGCCTTTATTCAAGTCAGGAGACTTGACCAAAGCGCTTTACACTACATTCATTCACCCATTCACGCACACACTCACACACTGATGGTGGCAAGCTACATTGTAGCCACAGCTGTCCTGGGGCTCACTGACAGAAGGTTTGTGATTTTCTAATGTTCCTCTTATAGCAACACACTTTGCTGCTGTTTCTTTAATTCCATAAAAGGATACTTGACCCCCTGCCACCTCCAGGCTGTGGTATAGTCCACTCCATACTATTTAAGAGCTGTAATACAATAATCTATTGCCGAAGAAATTTTGTTTGGTCCAAAAATCTAACTTGGAAGCCATGTTAATAAGGTGTAGCACTTAGATTTTGTTCTATTTTAATTTCCTCAGAAAAGAGTGGCTTTTAGCAGAATCTTTGAGCTGATTGGTAAAGCGACACCTAGTGCCCGCAAAAATATTGGTTTAAGCCATCACAGCAACTGAGGAAATATCAGCAGACGCTAGGAGAAGCCACAACTTACACTTTTGAAGCCTTGCTGTACCTCATCAAGGATAAATTAATAGATTTTGATGATACAGATGTGAGGGCAGCAGCTATGTGTATGCTCTCTTTTGCTGCCATGTTTATTTTGGCTATATATCCTGACCTAAAAGGGTAATGCTGCAAAGTGATTGGTGAACCTGTTTTGGATGGGTCTGAAACACTTGAAGTTTTAATGATTAAAATCAGAATAGATTTGATTTTTTTTTACATTTAAATAATATTTTAATTTCATCCTCATATGTTATAGCCAAAGTCTGACAGAGAAGGAGAGGAGAATCTAAGAAACAATGAAGACCATGTGTTTTACTTTTGTAGGCTAAATAAAAATGTAAAACTCGTGAAAAATAGCAGGAAAAACTTGAGCGATTCACAGTAGTAACATACGGTAAGTTGTAATGTTATTACAATTATTACTGAATATTTTTTTAACACAAAATAAACATAAACATGAATAGAAGAGACAACATATATAATAAACGTTGTTGTCATTTTAGTTATCTGCAGCCTACTTTTTCCTGTGTCCTTTTGTTTCTGTAGACTGAAGCTCTGCCCATTTAGACAGAAAAAGCAATACAGCAGCCCTTCTTCATACTGGGCGTGGCTGCAAAAGCACTGGTCCCCTGAAGTGCTTTACAAAAACAGAAAGGATTAAATACATTTAAGCAGTCACTTCAAAAAGGTTCTGATCCAAGGGACAGTATAAAAAATAAATAATAAATTGTTTGGGTTTATACACTCAGCAATCAAAACATTTAGATTCTTCTGTTTTATGCTTAGACATACTTCAATTTGGTCTACAAAAAAAAAGCACAAAAAAAATTTGAATTTCAATGAATTTTTAACTAGATCACTATGACCTTGTTTAGGATTTCCGCAGTCAAAATCAGGTTGTCATAGAAAATAGAGAAAAACTATACAGTCTATAGGATGTGACCCAAAATGTAGTTAAATACATAAAAAGTGCTTCAAAATAAATTCTAATTTTATGGACATTTGTAGACTCCACATACACAAAAAATATTTTACAAAAACTAAAAGTCGATCTTACACGATATTATCCATTCTGAATCTGTCATGATTGGGTTGAGGTGGACCCAAATGCAGAGGCAGGGAGGTGAGTTTTTGTAGATTTTTTTTTTTTGTAGATGATTATAAACTAACAACTGAGGCAGGAATACAAAAAATCCAAGAAAAATCCAACAAGAAAAAAGTTAAACAAAGCAGAAACCATGGGTACATCAGAGGAAAACAATCATGACGAGGTAAGACACTATAAGACGGTGTATGTCAAAGTTTGACGAGGAAGCAGCACTAAGAAACTGCACAAAGAGTGTATTTATGTGAGACAGAACAAAGAGAGGACTAACGAGCAGATCGGGAGCAGGTGTGAACAGAGCAGACAGGAAAGAAGTTAGGGAAAAAGGAGAACACTAGAGAGCAGCAGAGGGCAACAAATAAAAACCTGAAAATGGAAAAATAACCAGAAAACACAACAAAATAAGAATTAAACCACTAAAACTAGAAAACATGGAGCAAAGTAAAACCTAATACTCACAAGAAAACATAACAGAACCATGACTGTGACAGAAATCAAATTTCTCTCCCATTCTGATACTTAGTTTGACCTTCATTAGGTCCACTTCTAGGTCAGCACAACCTAATGAATTGTTTTACTTCCCCCTTAATGGCTAATTTATTTTTTTATTTATTTATTTATTTATTTATTTATTTTTTGCTGGAGCGACATTGTGTTTTTCAGGTGAACTCTAGATGTAAATTTAAAAGAAACTGCTAATCAGTTTCTTTATTTGTTGATTAATTTGACTATAAATCATATCTAAGATCAGATATCAATCATAGCTTTTGCTCACTGTTAAAATTGTAAATGTAGTACTAGCTTACTAGATGATATCAGACAAGGGAATAGTTTTGGGGATATACAAAGAGATTGAGAGAAGTTGCTTTTAAATGTTATTGTGAGAAGTTGCTAAAGCCCCTGTCACACCTTGACGATTTAGACAGCATATGCCTAATGTATGAAAAATCGGGCAAAATCATTGGCATATGTTGGTACAGAGGTGTCAAGTAACTAAGTAAAATACTTCGTTACTGTACTTAAGTGAACTTTTTAAGTATCTATACTTTACTCCATTACTTATTTTTCTTCCTGCTTCTGACTTCTACTCATTACATTTTTGCACAAGTATCTGTACTTTTGTATTCCTTAAAACAAACCTTACTCGTTACTATTGGCTTCGGTTTGATGTTTATAAATATGTATTTCATGTCATGTGTGCCATCCAATCCAGATCATTGGGGCCATCATCGAGTAAAAACTAGTGTAATTGGATGAGTCATGTAACGCAAACACTCATTGGTTAGCTAAAGGAAATCATCAGAAGCAAGCAGGTGTTCTTCAAACTGCAAATGCGAATTATCTATGCCATGCTACAACGTTCGATTCCGAAAAAGATGTCTGAAAGATCGGACACAGGATATCAGGAGATAGAGACAGAAACCAACAAGACCTTCCCCATCCTCTGCCCTATCTCAAAGAATTTTTTCGAAATAGTCGAGAAATTGAGCTCTCAATTCATATAGTGGCATCTGGCTGTTTTTTTTAAAGGTTACTTTATACTTTTGTACTTTAAGTAGTTTTTGGAGAACACTCTTTTACTTGAGTAAAGAGGTCAAGTTGATACTTCAACTTTTACCAGTGTTTTTAAACTGCAGTATCTATACTTCTACTTAAATAACAAATGTGTGTACTTTCGACACCACTGGTTGGATAAGTTAGGGGTATATTTTGCATAAGTTATGAGCAAGCTGAAGTGCGCTGAAGCACGCTGGCACACGTCGACATATGGCAAGTACACAGTAAATGTTGCAGTGTTAAAGTAAGACGTTAAGAGTACATTTGGTCCCACACTAAGTCACAGTGGGACCAAATGTAAATTGCGGGTAATTTATGTGATTTTTGTCATAAATTTATTGTAAGTTACTCATAAATCACGGTTTCTTGCTTATCAAAAACCTATCAGTAACCTATGCATAACTTATGCGTAACTTATCAAGAACCTATCTCCATCGCATATCCACGTATCTGTTCCAGACAACCGCTGAACGCGTTTCTAACTTAGCGCCCTGTCACACCTTGCCCATTTAGACAGCGTATGCCTGATTTCCTAGAATCTTCTAAAGAACTTATGTCCAACAACAGCCTAACTTATGCATAACAGATGGCAGCGTCAGCTAAAGGTGCATTATGAAGAATAAATTATCGCTGCTCCCCTCAGGCGCTGCCATGCTTTACGATCAAATAATATATCGCACTATAATATATCAAGTGAAATTGTTTCTATAAATGCATTTTAAAAATAAATAAATAAATAAAGCATTTTAAATGCCATAATAATATAATAATAATCATAATAATAATATTTAATGAATTTTAATGCCAATTAGGGCCTTAATTAAAAAATAATAATTTAATTACTTTTAATTATTTTTTATGACCCGTGGAAACCCTGTTTATAAAGGTTAAGCCGATTTTAATGTCCTCTTTTGCTTCTCTTTGATTGAGATAGAGCTACAGCTTAGCTAACATATTGCTAAAGCATTTAAGATGTAGTTTTATTATGCATTGCAGTTTCTTTTTAAAACACTATAATCATTATTTATTATATGAAGGATTGTATGTAGTCAATCACTGGAGATACAACTCAACCTGTTGAATGTTTACAATATGTGAGCTACAATTCGCCTTATGGTCGTGAAAATACGGTACCCCCAAGGGTTTGGATAGCCCTCATCCTTTCACAAATGAAACACACTTCTGTCCTTGAAACGGTCATGTGGATGTTTTTTTAACCGGTCTCTTTCTTGTTGTGGAATCATGAAACCGGGTCTTTAATGAGGTGAAGTGAATCATCAGTCCCTTTCTGGAGTTTCTAAACTTTTAAATGACAATAAAAGTTGTCCAAGCCTAAATGTAAGAGTTATTGTAGAATCTAGATTAATTCTGAGAAGGTATCCACAAACAACTGTTCCCTGTTTTCTACATTTTAGTCCTTAAGCCTTAGAAATGGCTTTATAACCCTATTTGGAGACTGACGCATTTAGAACAGTCATTACCTATTTCACATAAATAAAAAGAATATTTCCATTTTGTTTCTTATTATTGCAGACAATATTAACTCTGACCAGGTAGATAAATGATTTCTCAAACTATGACTCACACAAAAGACACCCTCCTACCCAATAGACTGATATGAAGCCTATCTTCTGAGAAATTCTGCAGCCTAACTAGGCATTAAAGCTAATTCTGAAGGATGAATTATGTCCTTATTCAGAATTGACATGCTTAAAGAAAAAAATGCTGACCATTTGGAAGAAATAAAAGTGGGAAGGGGCTGAGGGAGACACAATCTTACAAATGATTTTCATTCATATTCAGCAATTTCTGAGCAAATGGGTGTTAGACTAGAGAGTTTTTATATTAGATTTTAGCAAGGCTTCTCATCAGCCTCCCCAGAGAAATACCCAACGGTCTCTGGAATCAGGCAAAGTTAATCCAAATCCTTGCATCATTTTTCATCATTTTTTACTTAAAGCAGACACAGTGCTGTTTTTTTTCAAGTCATGCATTTGATATAATAAACAGCCCAATGCAGATTCTTCTATTAGCATGGAGATTTCTCCACATTACTAATTATAATTCCGAGAGAGAAACTTCCAAACTGCAGACGCAGGATTTAGTGATCTGCTCTAATGGAGTTGACCACTTTCTCAAGGTGTTAAAGCAAAAGCAAAGTAAACATTTTCTGTTTGTTGACAGGCCAGAGAATATGAGTTCCTAATTCCTGAAAATGTGATTTGACTCACACATGCCATAAACATTGTGCGGCAGAGGAAGGAGAAGAGCTGCCAGTGATTGATCGCTGAGCTGTACAGCTGAGCTGTTGAAATGAGGGCTGGGAAAGCTAGGATTTGCAAATATGCCAATAAATCATCTCCAATGAAATGAGCATCAGTTGCATTTACAGTAAACCAAAAGTTTTCTATAAAGAAAAAAACATGTTCATTTCCAACAAATTCCTGAAGACTAATAAATGCCACATAATAATGTTTAAAATGTAAAAATCACTCATTTCTGGGGTAATAACAGTACATCTGCACACAGAGATATAATTGAGGTGCCACCTTGATTGATATGCCCCTTTTTACACAATCATCATAATTCAGTAGGAGGATATAACTTCAGTAGAAAAGCTGATACATCGATGATTCCTAAGATGGTGCACTCTGACTGACAAAGGCATGACAGCTTAAGAACCTGGCAATAAGAATTACCTTATTCATTTTCAATAAATAGCCTCAAAGTGGATGTTCTGGTTTTTGTTGAATCATATAAAGGTAGAATGCATATCGAGGTCAATAACTGGGTTTATGTTCACATCTTTGGAAGTTATCAAGTTGAACCGAAAATCACAGGCCTCCAACATTGGTGGAAAAGCAGTGAAAAGTACACATAGGGCTGGATCTATCAAAGGTTTGCGTGTATAAAAACGTGAGCTATT
>NW_015150632.1:748112-750440 GCF_000732505.1 Cyprinodon variegatus | reverse complement strand
TTTGCGAGCGCAAATTACTGCACGCAAAATTGGATCTTGATAAATCCGGCCCATAGACTTAAATTGTTTCCTGCTATGATGTTACAATTTTTCACAGTAAAAGAAGAATGCTTTAAAAATATAACTTTCTGAAGTTTTGCAACAGGCAGACATTGCATTTGCTCTCTATGCTTAAACTAAGCTGCCTGACATGTTTTTTTATGCAATAGTTTTTCTAAGACGATACTGAAACAATGCTAAACACAAGCTTTAACATCTGATGATAAAATCCTCAAAATGCTTTGAAAGATATTTTGTCTAAACATGAGACTAATGAGGAACTTTAAGGTGTTTGTGTCACAGTCTTGGTTCTGTTATGTTTTCTTTTGAGGATTCAGTTTTACTTTGCTCCAAGTTTTCTAGTTTTATTGGTTTAATTCGTATTTTGTTGTGTTTTCTGGTTATATTTCAGTTCTTAGGTTATAATCGCTGTTTTGAAAATCTGTGTTTAATTGTGGTTAAGCAGAAATTCTGTAGCAATTCTTTTTTTTTGGGGAGGCAGATATCTCATTGTGGGTAATAAGTTTTTTTTTTTTTTTAGTTTATATATGAAAATACCATCAGTGTTAAAGTGAAACAAAGTGTAATTAGACAGACAGAAATTGTACCGTAAGCTAACAGACGACCAGGTTCCTTTCCTGAGAGTGGATCACATCAAAGTGGAAATAAATTGTGTTTGACATGAGAGAAGAAAGTTCTAAACCATAACGCCTCAGAGGAAATGAACATCTGCATTTGATCCATTTCATTTCTCTTTTAAAAGTATTTTCCATATCCCTGCGGGTTGAGAACAAAACTTGTCGACTGTTATTAGTTGATATGTTAGTTTCAAACCTCAGCAGCTCATATGAACATATTTGAACTGACATGCCGTGAGGATGACGTCTGTTCAAAACTTGAACTTGTTGAGTGTTAAACAGATGAAAGCCAAAGTAATTTCAGGGCTTTGATGAACACAAGGATGCAATATGAGCATCTGCATCACCAAGGACAGAAATACAGTACGTCTGATTGAGGCCTGGTTTACTCGCGTGTCTTTGTTACTGTATCTCCTTCACTCCCACACAGAGCTGCTGCATAAAGCCGATAGTCCTCTGAGTCAGAGTTGATGTAAACAACAAGACAGCTTCATGTCCAGCCAGAGCCGAGGAGGATAATGGATATCAACCCAGCGACATGCGATTTGCATAGACGGTGCATGGGGATTAGCGACTGATCTGTTGTGTCTCTAGAAGTGGCGCTGCTGAAATTCACAAGCAACTGAAGGCCCCCTCACATTTGCTTTTTTATGTGATTCCAAGCAGCAAATCCTGATCAGACAGTTATCCTGATAGGCGGAAACAAACATCACAGCTTTTTACATAAATATCTGCGCTCAAAAGTTTTATCAAGAAGACACAGACGAAGGTATGTCAAGTGGGCATCATTTGTTATTATCCACTCCTTTCTTCGATATCTGTTAAAGTGTTGTCAATACAAGAACAAAGGGTGCTTTTCTTGTTTCTATTTTATTTAAATTCAGAGTTACTGCCCTCTGACAGGCCTGCAGGGAAATCGTCTTTTTGTGATGTCTATCTCCTTGGATGTATTTTTAAAGGAACAGGTGATGCTGCCATCATACCTACTCTTGCTGTGCTTGCTGAAGGGAGATTCCCAATGGCACCTTGTCGAGCGGCCATGTCAGCTGTTTGTTTGCATACCAAATGGCTTCGGGCATTATGCTGTCGAGCTCAGAGAATAAGCAGCTCATTCCTACCCAAGGATCATCATGGAATCTGAATGTCAACTAGGAATGACAATACTGTGCAAAGCTCTGCAGTAGTATTCCCATCCTTTTGACATTTCTTCAAGTTTCAGTCTCAACTAATACTAAGTATCACATAATTACAAAGAGTAAGTAAAACTTTAATGAGTTTTCATTCTTTTAGAATAAATCCACCTTTTTGCTTTCTGCCTCAGACTTGATAGATAACTTTAGTTCAGACTAAAACACATAGCAGAAAGGATATTCAGTAGTATATCTCCACCTAAACTCTCTTCCAATTGAGACCATTACATTCAAATCAACTCTAACCAGTGCCCATTATCAGTACACAATAATGCTCCACTTGCCTGTTTTTTTTTTTTTTTTAAGGCCATTGTGTTCTGGGTGAGGTGCAATGTTGAGGCTGACAACACAATGATTACTTTAAAAACTACATTACGATTTTCATTTTTTTTCTGTCAAACTGGCTGGTTAGTTAGCCTGGGTGCCATTCCGAACTTAGTCCCGCCCACAACGTTTGAGGT
>NW_015150632.1:733678-744092 GCF_000732505.1 Cyprinodon variegatus | reverse complement strand
TAAGTTATTTACTTTTGTGTGTTTTTGTCAGGCAGAAATTTATTTATACCCCCTTAGGGTGTAAGAGGATATTCAAGTCCTTTGCCATACATTTTTCCAAGCTTTGTTTGTGTTATAACCCAATCAGTTGATTAGCATATAATGTTGGTAGGCCTGATTCAATCCATGTCATTTGTAAAATCTATACCTTGTGGTGATCTTAGAAAGAGTTTTGGATTGTCCCCTTATGTCTAAACTGAACTTCGACATAATCTAAAATGCTTTGCAGAGTTTTAAGGGCAGTCCTGATTAGATAAATGTCACTTGTTTTACCTTTTCCTTTCACTTCCTGTTTTATTTTGAACTCATTTCCTCTCTTGTTTTAGGCAGTTTCACTTCCTGAGTTCCTTCCTGCAATCAGGATCTGCCAAAGCCTAATGCCATTCACCTGGTGTATGTGCTCCTCTTTTGTTTGTTAGAGTATTTAGTTCCCACTCTTGCAGCTTCCTTTAGCCAGTTCGTCTTTGTTCTTAGAGCCTAACGTTCCAGCCTTTTTGCCTGTAAGTCTTTAGCTTTCTAGTGTTTTTGACCCCAGCTTGAATTTGGACCTGTCTTTGCCTCTGTTTTTGATACCTCTGTTTCTGCTGGATTTTTGATGTTCAGCTGTATTAAAGGAACTTTGAGTTTGAAACCACTATGTTAGTTCTTGCATTTGAGTCCTCTATTCCTGAGCCGTACAACAGAGAGGACATTTCATTTTATGCCTGAAATGTCCTTTATCAGCTTCATAAGGTCAGGATGAAAACAGTAAATAGCCCATTCATAACAAAAAAAAACTTTCTCTGAGGTAAGCCATTCAGCTGGCATTTAAATTGAGTTCCCTGAACAGAGTAATGATAATAAAATAATACAAATATTTGTATTTGTTAAAGCAAGTATACACTTGCCCTCTAAAATTAGCCTGTCCTTTAGGGAGCAGTAAGCAACATCTTGCAGGAGCACAGTGAGGTTATGGGTCTTGGTCACGGCATAAACTCAAACTTTTACGACAATGTCACTTGTTGTCAAAAGCTGTTCACTGGGAAAAAATAGTAATTGAAAAATCAAAGTGGATGAAGTACTACAATATAGAAATAGATTTTTTGCTTTTGAGATAAAAAATAATAATAAAGCGGTAGAAAATGTGACAGTCTGGAGGTTCACAAGGATATGGGGTAAAGACAAGTAAGGGGATGACGGTGCGGTACTAGTGTTTATGTGAAGGCTTTGGCCATGTTGGCTCTGTTCGAATTCATGTGCTGCTTCTTCCAAGGACCCAGTCTACCTGGATTGGATCATCTAAGGTCCTTGAAAATAAGGACACCAGAAGAGTTTTGGCTTTGAATTCAAACAGGTCTATCCTTCAGTGGCTTTTACCGCCGCATGCTCTGTCGCTTAACAACCGTGACAGTTAACATACAAAGCAGGGAAAGATTGAATACCACCGAACTTTTCTAAATGGTTTCTTTTTTAATTTTATTTCTTTTTTTATAGTAAGTAAACAAGACTCTTTGAATACAGAGTGGAATAAAGGTAACAACCACCGGGAGCATTAACAAATAAAAGCAAATGTAATGATATAAACCAACATGCTGCAGTCATTTTGCACAGCTGTGATGTAGCTGCTGTTTTCAAATATCCAAAACTGTTAAAATGTCAATAGCTGTATATTGGCTATTTATTCTCCAGGTGCACAGTTTAATTTTGTTAAAACACTTAACTGTACAGTTTTTTAATGTTTATATTTTAACTATTCTTATACATTTTTATAAGGTCCACAGTGGGACAATAAAGATAAAGATATTTTTTTATTCTATTTTATTCTGTTCTGGAAAAGGGGTAGAAAGACACAAGTAAATCAAAACAATGTAAGTATAAAAAAATATATCTGCAAAATCTCTTATATCCAACAACAAAAAATACTTAGTTAAGCAAATTGTGCAAAACAGCAATAAAAAAATAAGAATCCTATCAGATTTATAGTCCCCACACTGCAATATCTGTCGTCGAATTACTGGCAAACCCATTTACACGTTAACAGATAAAACACCTTAGATAAATCAAACCTTAACCGCCACATATCTGACTTAATAACCATTAAAACAACTTTTCATTATTTTTAGACAGAGCTATTCATGGAACTATTCAAATTTATGATTTATTAAACTGAATTTCCGATATTTAACACTGTTAGGCACCAAGTGACATTTCCTCTTATCACGGAGCAGCCGGCTTGTTATGTTTAGGTTGACAGAGTCTGAATGAGAGCAATCAAGGAGGCGATAATCAGTTTAAGGGGTTTTATTGAAGGTTGAGGCTCTACAGAGAGAAGTCCGTCTGGCAGGGTTTTCTGGGTTCTGCTGGAAGAGGTTAGGTGACAGGTGAGCAACTGGTCGGTGCTGGTTTGAAAAGTAAGGGGTGTTTGTGACTCACAGAGAGGACGGCTAGGTGTCAGTTTGGGGAGGATGGTGACCAGTGGTCCAGGCGAATGGTGCAGGTCTGGTGGGTGAGTTCCGATGGTGGTGTCAGAGGCAGGCGAGCTCAGGCAGGAGGGTTTTAAGCAGTTCTGAGGCTCGTAGCCTCACTGGTTCCTGGAGGTTGACTGAAATGTTTCTGGCAGGAGTCCAGAGCGAAGAGGTCTCTGAGGAGTGGTTGCAGGTTTGGGATCCTGAGTTCTGAGAAAAGGAGCAACAGAGTGCAGGGTTAGAATCAGGTAAAGCTTAAAAGCAAGTCTAGGTAGAAGATCAGTTGTACCACGCTGGAGCATTAATGAACTGACGCTCTCCTCCTGGTTCCAGCTCCTTAAGAAAGTTTGTAATCAACTGGATGAAGAGCACCTGCCCGTCCAGCCCTGCTAAGGAGAGAAAAAGGGAAAAAAAGGCCTGCACCGAGTATGACACGGCTTGCTTGGTCTCGCAATTAAACCTGGTATATCTAAGAATAGTGAAGATACATCGGACCCTTCCTTCAAATCTGGCAAAAAGAAGGACTCCTTTGTGACTGCATAATGAGGAGTCTCGGAATCCGACCAGACCTCGGTGCCGCGCTATGACATAATCGGCCTCCGAATCTGGCCTTCGGAGGACGCAGCCCATAAATTGGAACAGAGCCCCATGTTGTATAGTGAGTTACTGGGTTACAGCCTATTGGTCTTGCAGTTCGGGACTGAGCAGGGCCCTGGAGGGGGTGCTGCTGCCTTCTCTTACCTTTACTGTCAAGGCAGATGTCATCTATTCAAGACTAGAGATGGGGTAAATTAAAGCAAATTTATAGCCATTTACTGTATAGCCTGGGAGATGTTTGTGCGGCTGCAGTGAAACATTCGACACAGCACTCTTCTCGAATTATGGAAAAAAAGACATGCACCTTCTAAAACTCTTTAAGCCTTTTTATACGATGCAGATATTTTTATTTAGCAAGAACTTTCTTATTCACTGTTAGTTAAAAGTAAACTTGTGTATACTTGCAAATTTCAGCTCAATGTTTTGTTACCTTTCAGATTTCATTTAGGTTTCCTCAAACTTCCACATGAAAGTTCCTTTGTTAGTCATCTTTTTTAGTGCATTCACAACCTTGCCACCTATTTTGTGTCTTATCTGGTTCGCTGCTAAACAGGTGGCACTTTGTCTATTTTAGAGTTTCTTAGCTGAAAACAGCTGCCTGCTGTGGCTGCAAACAGCACAGAGAAAGCCGTTGTGTGCAATAAAACAGAAAAGCAGGCTTTAAAACGAATGCAATAAGTGGAAAAGAAGCCATAAAGCTTCACTGAGTGGTATGAGGAAACTGCAGGGTTCAATGATGATTCTCTAAAAGTCCACAACCTCTGTTGGAACCTATTTTATTTCTGCACACTGATTTTTTTTTGATCCTGTAAACATTTGCTGATGAAAAGAATGAAAATAGCAGCAGCAATTTTTTACATTCCTTTTTATTTATGTTTGTATTCTCTTTTAAATGCCGCCAGCATCAGTGCAATTAATCAATGTATCCCCTTCGGCTCCCCCCACCTCCTGCTTGCTTACTGGTGCTCGGCGCTCTTCTCCGCAGTTCAGTTGCCCGAAATATCCCAAGATAATTTGATGGTGAATTTCTTTCGTTTACACATCATACCACACCAGCTGTAATTAATTGTTTTGCTGCTCAGCGTACAATAGTTCACCGACTCCTTTGTGTGACTTTTGGGGGCCGTTGCTGTTCCGTGATGTGCGGCTGCCATGCTGAAATTGAGAACAGATGCTGCTGTCATCTGACATGACCACACAGATCACTCCTGAACAAAGAATTCTTGGAATTATCAGTCAGAACGCCTGTTGTAATGCACCGCAACCCTTTCTGACAACGGGCCTCGTTAGTGGAATATGATGTTTGTGTTCATGTTGTGCTAGGGTAGACATGTCAGATGAGAAAAGGTTTGTTTTCTACCTAATCTGACTGTAAGATTAATTGAATCTTTACAGGTCATATGCCAGTTTTTAAAACTTTCATGTTGCAGCCTAAAACTTCAATGTATTTGGTAGCAAATGTAACTAATAGACTAACACAAATGAGCACATCATTGTTTTTTATTGTATTGTATTTGTATTGTTGTAATTTTATACTCTTAAAATCCAATGCAACTGTTATTACCCCTCCATTTTCTATCATTCACTAGTCTATGTTGATATAAAATTACAAAATTACTATGTAACTTCAAAGAAGTAATGTGACAAAATGTTGAGATATCACAGTTCGAATACCTTTATTTTTTATGTCCATCAATTACCTTACATGTATACCATCTTTGACATCGAAGGTGGGAAAAGTTGCCGTAAATAGGAACTTGCACTTACTTTTAATTAGAAATGTGTTGAAGCCTTACCTTTACTGTTGTGTTCATGCTATGTTAACACATCACACTGGCTGCAGTATTGAATTTACTGGATATGCCCTTCATACAGTAAATGAAGCTCTTTCTCTGAACAGTTTGCTGGCGTTTAGAGTGGTACTGCTTCACAAAAGAAACATATCTCCTTCTCGCTGGTAAACATACCCCCTGACTGTGGCTTTGAAATCTGTTGAATTATAAGTCCTGAGCTGTCCCAACCATGTTCTAACCACTGTTAGCAGTTACTAGTGAAAATGTTTTGCTCCTGTGTGCGCTTGAGGCAAAATATATATTTTTGAATGAAAAAAACATTTTCCACTATTAATCTGAGATTTATTCTGCATAATTTAACAGAAAGTAGAAGAAATTTTTTGAGGAACAATAGAAAATAGCAGCAAATACCTGATTTACAGAATAGTTCTAACTGTAATATTATTTTTCAGCATTTAGCGTCCTTAACTTGTAATTTGTTAACAGCGATAGGTTTAAACGAAACAAAGTATCTCATTGTTAGAAAGTATCAGGAAGATAAAACTGGAAATGGAAACATGGGAAGACTTACGGATTCTCTACATTTTTTGTTTCTATCATTCATAACTTCTAGGTAATGATAATAAACTTATTTAAAAAATATTTTAAATGATTGCTACAACTTTGGACCTCATCATTTCAGAACAGCTGTATGTAACAAAAGAAAACATCCATACACTGACAAATGTCCTTACTACAATCTTGCTTTAGGACGGTGAGACTCTACAATCTATGTGAGACTCTACAATCTATGTGAGACTAGTCCTTAGTCTTACTCATGACTTGATTATTAGGCTCAGGTACGTTGAATCAAAGACAAATCTTTCAGGACACTGGCCTTGAAGGACTGAACCCACATAAATTATAAGATTATGCTAATGTAATGTGAATTAAATAGGGCCCAAGGGCATCATTTGCAGAGGGGGTTAAGTCCATTATAATAACCCCCAGTGATATCGCATCATCGCAATTTATCAAGATATCTTACATGAAAAATTAACTGAGATTTCTTATTTTTGGTTACCAAAATATTTGATAAAAGGCTGGTAATTTTCTCCTCCCTGCTAAACGGGTTTAATTTCTCCCTGAAGCATCATATGGTTTGTAAATAGGCCCCTATCTCATGAAAGAAGACTTTCAGGAGGACTTGTCTGTTAACCCTTTAAGCCTAGAGAGTTTTAGGAGCAATTTCCGCCCGGACCTACATATCTGAATTCAATTAGGGTAGCTCCAAACAGTATTGTTTTTGACAGCCATCTTTTCTTTAGTCTTAGTCTTCAGGATGAAAAGTTTTATCAGTCTAAGTCGCAATTTAGTCTTTACGATATGTGATTTAGTTTTGGTTGGTTTTAGTTGACTAAAACTTTAAAAGGATTTAGTCTAGCTGTAGTGAGTTTTATGGTGCAAACAAGTTAACCTTTGCAAATTCGAATACCAACTAGATTCAATACCAGACTGACAGCTTTTGCCTAGATACTGTTAGGAATCAAGTTTGTTTGGGTTGTGTTTTTATGTGTTTTCCCTCCACCACCAGGTGGCGCCTGGTTCTCGTTGGCCTCCTCACACACCTGCGGATGGTTGCCTCATTACCGGACGACTCTTAAGCCGCTGACTGCCACTACCTCGACGCCAGAGTGTTTGCCAGTTTTGGGTACTTTAACCAAGCTTAGTTTTTGCTAAGTCAAAATGAGTTTTTGTCACCTGAGCCTAACCTTGTTGTTTTTGTCTTTGCCTCTCATCAGGAAGTCATTCTGGAAACTGGATGTTTTGGACCTTCTCCCCCTGGAAGGATTGTCTGAGTTTCAAACTGAGCTGGTGATATATATGGGTTTTATATTTTATGTTCTTTGACAATCATACAACTTTTGTATCAGAAATGAAGCACTCTTATTACCTAAGCACTCTCATTATCTAAGTTTCTGTTTCCTTAAGAGCATGATATAATTTGTTTTTGTACTCATGAGCTCTCTGTGCCATGCTCTGACCATGATGTAATAATGTTTTTGTTTTCGGCTGTCCACGAGCCCTGGGTGGGTTCGGGGGTGCCCATTTCATATTTCGGTTTCTGTAATCATGTGCTCCAGGCGTGCGAGAGAGCAATCACTTTTCCTGATTGGGTGAAAGATTTTTCTTTGAAGTTTGGCATAAATGGCAGATGGTGGTTGGCTCTGAGAGGGTCTGCTAGGGTTGCTACGGACGCCTAGCTGCGCGGGTTGCTGCCCTGCCAGGATCGACCGGCCCTCCGATCCTTGTGTCATGGTAGGGGGACAAGATAAATTGTATTGAGACAATATAATTTGTATCCAGCACTGTGCCTTGATTGATGTGCTTGCTTTGCTGTGTTCTGTTGCGGAATAAAACGACACATTTTAATTCTAGCAGAAACAGTTTGTGTGTTCTGTGTGTGCATCTTTATTGCCGACTCATCCCGATCCTGCCTAAATTTCATAATACAGCAGAGGATTCAAACTGGAGGTTTGGATCTACTTTCCCCCAAAGGAAACACCTCAACCTGGGTAAACCCTGTCCGCCCTCCAACGAGCAGGCCAATTACTGGAACAACCCACACCAACTGGATTCAGAGAACAACACCTTTTCTGGAAACGTGAGTCCTGTTGCCTTAATTCCCTTTTGCAAATCGAAGCTCAAATTTCCCACTGAGCTTGAACTAACTACAGGAATTTCCCTTCACTTTTCAGTCCAGGTTCGCCAGTATTCTGAGCAGCACTGGACCCATCCCTACCAGTTCTCAATAAACCTGTTAAACCTTCCCCTGGTCTTTATGTTTGGTTTTCTGCATGGGGGTCAGGTCTTAGCATAAAACCATGACAGATAATACAATAGCTGGGTATAGAATGCTGCCATGCAGTTCATCATTGCTGTTGAGCAGGAAACTTAGATTTATAGAATTCAAATAAATTGTTTTATGATTTAATGTGCTACTTTATAAAAAAGTGTCTCACAAAAGTTGTGAAAATAGCAGGTCAAGTTCAAACATCATATGGTTAATAAAGCGGACAGACAAGCTAACAGAATGTACAATAAAGGAATGGTTTTAAACATACAATGTTTCCATCGTAAAGGAAACACTCCCTGATCTACTTTGAATTATGCATTACACACAGATAAATAACATCATTATTCCAAAAAAGCAAATAACAACAGCATTCTTCTTTCTACTTTGGCAATTACGGCTTTATTTCTGAGAATTTGCCCCTTAATTACCACTGCTCAGGGGTCAAAGTAGATTTGAATTCACAGGGTTTTGATCTAAAAGAAAAAATACACAGAGAACCTTCATAATTGTTGAAATATTTAAAAGGAACAGAGAAAAGGTTTTAATGAAAATACAAGGAAACATTTAGATCATATTTATAAGATAGGACCGAGAACAATGAGAGAGAAATATTCAAAGATCTATGTACCTTTTCATCTGGCTCTTAATAAAAAAAAAAAACAGTATGCCATGAAATATTTGCTTTTGGTATAATTTAGGTATTCCTTTTGGTAGAAATTAAAGAATATTTAGTATCACCTCTTGTGAACTGGAAGAAATAAAATCTTGATAGTTAGACAATGGGTTTTTTTACGCTTGACAGAGGATGATCAGCCACATAGTTTATTAAGTAGGGATGGAAGAGCCATACTGCTGAGAGCGAACCATTAGAGTGGAGCGTGAAGCGCAGACTCAGAGCTACACACGCAAAGATGCATTTTTTCACAAGCACAGAGGGAATATCAGTTTGTCAGCGTTGAGCGCACAGTACCGAATCGTTATGGGTTATTTTCTCAGACCCTGCCGCTGCTGCCATGATCCATCTATGCTCCTGCAGCATGTGCTACGCTACGCCGCTGGTGGGAGGCAGGATCACACAGAATGCAGCTGCACGGCTGATATTGCTTAGCTGATTACAGCACAATGATGCATTTTAAAAGTCCGGCCGACGAGGGTATCAATTCTTGTTGACAAAAACTCTAACCTATGACTAGTCAAATTTTAGTCATCAAAGATCCATGTTTAAAAAAAGGAGCGTCTATGACATTATTTCGTCATCATTGACAAAAACAACACTGGCTCCAAATTTATAAAGAAATGTAACTGGTAGTATATGTATAATGTAAAAGCATTAAAAACATTTTCATGTAGAACCATTTTTGCAAATGTCACAGTGTTTGAGTTAGAGGTGCTTACACAAAGAAAAACAGAATAATTTGTTTTTTTAGACTTGCCATTTTTCTTTCTAAAAGAAAAAAACATGGAAAACCCTAATTGTTGTATGGCATATTGTAAAATACATTCTTAAGAGTTTAATGTTTGATAATGTGTTGGAATGATTTAAAACTAGAGTTAGCCTTTTACTAATTGTTGCACTGACATTGAACAGGAAAGGAGCAGAGTAAATACAGAAAACAAAAGAGCAAAGGTAAGACAATCACAGAAATAAACCTTTATAACACACATTCTAATGCAGGATGGCTAACTTATACTGAATTCTTTTACAAAAGGAAAAGTTCAATAAATGGTTAGACAGATGGAGAGCTTAGCTCCCCAATGGTGGATCCACAGTTGAATTGGCCATTACCCCAAATGGACAGAAAATGGACAGAGAGGCTCCAAAGTAAATTTAGTCAGAATAAATAAATACAAACAGCAAGAACATTTTGAGCCTGCGGATCTAGACTATAAGTAAAATGTATACAGCTTCAGTGGTTGAAAAAGGCTTTTCACAAATCATTGAATGTTCAGTGTTTTCTTTGCTGCAGAGTTGAATCTTAAACTATTTGAGAAGTTTTAAATGTGTACAAAAGCGAGCATCCCGCTGTGTCTATGACTGATTCATAACTCATCACTGCATTATGCAGTTTGTCTGAACTCAGGCATCTTAAGAAGCAAAGTTTCAGCATTCTTTGGCAGACATATAAAGTGACTTTGTCACTGCTGTCGCCGAGCTCTGGATTCATTGCTCATTGAAGCAAGTTTGACAAAAAGGGAGTGGAGGTCACAGGGAAGACGAAGCGTTTGGGGAATGTTGCTTAATATAAGGTCTGTTGAAAACTTATTAAGGGAGAAGTGACACAAATTAGTAAGAGGGCCATCTCATCTGTGCATTCCCTTGTGGGCATAGTTCACAACAGGGCTTTGGTCCCCTGCCATTATGGACTGTCACCGAGGCATGGATGACAAGAAAGGACAGGGCTAATTAGCCCTCTTCATCCAGATGAAATTATTTTCACGTGTTTCAGGTAATTACTTCAATTTTACAATCTTGCTTTTTATCGTAGTTTGACATGATAACACTAAAATGAACCTTTTAGAGCTCTATTGAGCTCACTGGATAAAGCCGGAGAAGAGGGGAGAAGAAATAGTGGACTTAAAATTTAAGTTGAGTTCTTGTGTGCTTTAAGGCGCTTGTACCGTTGGTTTCTTCTTATATATATATATATATATATATATATATATATATATATATATATATATATATATATATATATATATATATA
>NW_015150632.1:715742-732694 GCF_000732505.1 Cyprinodon variegatus | reverse complement strand
AATCATCTCAGACTGGTTTCTTGAACATGACAATGAGTTCACTGTACTCAAATGGCCTCCACAGTCACCAGATCTAAATCCACTGGATGTGCAGCCGACAAATCTGCGGCAACTGTGTGATGCCATCATGTCAATATGGACCAAACTCCCTGAGGAATGCTTCCAGCACCTTGTTGAATCTATGCCACGAAGAATTGAGGCAGTTTTGAAGGCAAAAGGGGGTCCAACCCGTTACTAGCATGGGGTACCTAATAAAGTGGCCGGTGAGTGTATATGCAAGTAATTTTCAGAAAAAGTTCTAATATTAGAATTTCTTGAATTCTTTCAACACAAAAAGTCTACAAGAAATATTTTTGTTAGACATAGAAAAATCTCCAATCGAAAAGTAACAATTTTCATATAGAAAATGAAAAACTTAATAACGGTATAGCCTATAATATTGTTAAAATAATTAAAGTGTATGACTATATAACACTATATATTAAAGGTTTCTAATGCTGTTTTGTATGAAATATCACAATATGCAGAAAGGTAATGGAGTTATAGACGTTTGTTAGCATCAACCTGTAAATCAGCTTGGCAGTAACATGAACTGTTATTTTGAATAACATTGCATAGCTTTTTTCAATACCTCCCCCAACTGTGTTTGTCAACGAAAGCTTCACAGCAACAAACTGTACTGCCATTGAACTTACAGCACTGGTTTTCTATATCCTGTCCCTGTGATTATTGTAATGATGGATTACCGCTTTTGTCATTTTAGGGACCTGTCTTTGGACTACTGCTGGATTCTGCCTGTTGACCTGCTTCCTGAGAATGTCCTTTATTTCCCTTTGGATCTCTGATCCTCTGGCCCGGACTCCTGTGAATCTCTTTGACATCGGCTTTCGCTGCATCATCTGGATTGTCCTGCTTTCCTTCTTCCGCTTGGATCTGATCTTCTGCCATTTCTGCAGTCTTCATGGCATCCATAACTCTCTGGGAAACGTTTATTGCATGGTGTTGGCAGCACTCTGACTGGATTCCACCTCTTCCTCTGGGCAAGGACCAAACTTAAAGACTAGGTTACTGACTCACACGTTGGTTATCTTCCTCCTGCAGAGGTTCCTGCGTTAGACGTCCTTGCTGTTACTGCAGATCCGCCGTTTTTAAATAAACTTTTTGTTGAGAAATCTGTATGCCTTGAATACTTGATCCTCTGTTCTGAGTCTTGACTTGTATAGGAAATCAAGTCCTTAACTCCTCCCAAAGCTCTTCTTGTTGGTAACGATACACTTGTGACATCATTTGGATTGGTGACCTTGCAGACCATCAGAGACCTCTGGCTCAGTAGCCACATCATTGAATAATTTGTGCCTCTTTTGCTGCTTGAAGCACTGGTGGTACCCATGAATGGGGGGGAAGACACAGAGGAGCATTATGTTAAATATGTAGCGTTTTCCATTGTGGTCCAACGTGCCTGAGTGGCTGCTGTTTGTGCCCCCACCTGTCTTGGCTTCTCCAGGGCTTGTTCTTCTCTGCAGCTCTAGCCTCATTATGTGTGACAGTGCTTTGAAGAGGCAGGTGGAATAAAAGGAAGGGAGGAGGGCCTGCTGAACAGAAATAGGCCTTCTCGTCCTGATATAATGGATGAATCAATTGATGCTGCTTTGTGCACTTTTTCTGCTGACCCAGCGGGACAGGGAGGAAAAAATACTCGGCCAGTCGCCTGTGGCATGACAGCTAGAGTTTGAGTTTAGTTCGCTCTGTCACTGTTACCCCCTCTCCCCACAATGTCTTGCGCTCCTCCTCAATACTGTGAGCACACTCACTAGAAAATCTGTGTATCCTCTAACACACACAGACAAACCCACACACACTTTTCTTTAAAATGCATTTGTCGCCTGTGGAGTTATGGCATTAGACTGTCTGCTAGATATTAGGGTAGCGGGGGTAAATCTGGATGATAGATGATTCCTGTCGTGCAGTCAGAACTAGTGCTTGATAAAAGGAGAACACAGGACTGATGCCGAGACAAACAAATGTTAGAGAAACAGCAAAACTATCATCAATATCTGCTCCTAACCAGCAAATCCTATTTGAATTGGTCCCTCGCAATACAGGGCATCACTTCTGTGAATAAGTGAGGGTTTATTTAAAATGTCACAAAACCAGGAACTTTACAGCTGGCTGTTCACTGCAAAACAAACAGCTTTATAACTCCTCAATCAAATGCTTCACAGGCATCTTCAGCTGTGTACAAAACAAACTCTTTGCGGTCTTGTCTATAAGAGAAATTAATACCGATATGCTCCAGCGGCCTGGTATGTTAATTAAATACATGCTTATTGAAAGTCAGTGACAGCTGGAATTTTGCAGTGAACAGGGGGTTGTTGCTTCTCCCCAAGAGTGTAAAACATAATTGGTTGACAGCAAAAAGTAACACACAATTAGTTAGGAAGTTATAATTAATATTATTCAAGCAAGGTTCTGGTTTTGCCATACAAGAGGCCTTGGTTGTCAGTTGTGCGGATGTAGTAAATGTTGATAGGTTGGAGCAGATGATCAACCTGTGATCCATGAATGGAAAAATAGTTTTCATTGTAAATAAGGATGCCAGACTATCAATAGTATATTAATTATACCTACTTTCAATTTGATATTAAAATATAAACACCAAAGAGAGCTTAGAAACTTGTCAGTCCGTTGGTCTATGGGTAGATCATCAAGCGTTTTTTAACAGTGAAAGAAGTGAGTGACGAATAAATTTGGATTTCAAAAACAGGATTTTATCTTTTTTTCCAAAGAACTATCCTCAAGGCATGTTTGTAAATTAAACATTCATATTGAACTGTTTTGTTTAATCTAAATATCCTAGTCATGTTATTGTTCTCACCTCGTAGACTCCTGTTTGAGTTTCTTTTTAAGTTTTCAGTTCCATTTTTGATCAATGTTATTCTGTGTGGTCTTGTTTATTGGTGTATTTTCCATTTTGTGTTATATGTATGCAGTTTTGTATTTCTTGAGTCACTCTCTGTTGCACCCTTGTGCCTGTTTGATTTTCCCCCTTCTGGGTTCTGTGTTCTGTTCCCCAAATATGCACCACCTCTGCAGTTCCTTATTGCTGGTTTATTGTTGATTTGTTGTTACTTGGCTCCCTCTGTCTTATTCTCCTTGGCATCTCCTGGTCTTTTGCTTTTCTGTATTTTTGCCTATGTTGCCTTTTGGACTTTCCATTAAATCTGCAAACTCATCTCTGCCTCCTCATCTCTGCATTTTGGTCCTCAAAAACCTCCATGCAACATAACAAGTCAATGCTACCTGCTCCCTTCAAAATGTGAGTGGGTAGTTTAAGCCTGGACATCTGGCCACTGGATGTCAAGCTTTGCTGCTACACACTTGTACACATTGTGCAAGTCAAAATCCAGCTCCGATGAGGACCCATCATGACCATGTTAGCCCAAGTGAGCGTTTTTTTGAAACCCAAACCGAGGGCGCAGGAGATGGGTCACAGACCTTGCTTTTATCTGAGAAGCTTAGCTCTGACTGCGAGTCAGAGACCTTCCCCTATGGCAGCAAATCAAGCTGGCTTGAAGCGAGACTGAGCTTGGGTATTTTATGTGGTAGTGGTATCTCCCCATCTTCTGCATCTTTGCATAAATAGACAGCCTGGTTTGCTGGTTTTGCGTGGATAGCGCAGAAGCCATCACCAGGTTTCCTACGGACATTGTAAATTGATGAGCCAGGCAGCGTCGAAGCACCTGCAGGGAGAACCGGCTAAAGTGCAAGGACTCTTCCACAGACTCAGTGTCTGCCTTGGTGTGATTCAGACCGAGACATACCACACTAGATAGGTGGGTATCACAGATTTAAATGTTATTGCCACATGAGTAGGTTCATCCTTTTTGGGCTCACCTTCACTTTCACGGAGGATTTAACAGTCTGCATTATTTGAGGGAAGTTGGCTGTGAGGCCAAATGAAAATAAGCTTGTGATAGCTAATTTAACCAGGTGTGGCTAAGTTAGGGACAGCGTTGTGCCCCCCGAATATAACTTGGGAATATTGCTACTCTGCACCAACAAATATACAACTGTGAGGAGGTAAGTTAACATTGAGTATTACTACTCATTTTATGGCATTTCTCTCGGGGCAGCTTCTCACCTTGATAACGGACCAACTCAGAGCAAAGCGTCCTGTGACCGAGCTTGCACAAATCTATGGACAGTTAAGCTAGGCTCCAGAGAGACCATATCCCAGAGAAAGATAATTGGGAACTTCTGCTCATTGCGAGAAGAGGTTTTTTTAATGACTGCCAGCGCAGTGCCAGGCCTATATATAGGGGGAGGGACCATGGCCTCTCTGACACTTTCGGGCTTATCTAGCCTTATCAGGTCACCTTGAAAGTGCGAAAGTCACGAAACTCAATGCTAAAACGAATTCTTGAAAAAATGAATACTATGAAAGATACTATGAAAGAGGACATTGTAAACCAGGATCAAGTGAGCTCCATTTATCACAAGAGATTCCAGAGTAATCTGTTAGCTCATCTTGCAGCTTCGGTCTTGCTTTGCCTGCCACAAACCATTCAGCCTCAGACTGTCCTCCACATTGATTCATTTCCTTGTGTACATTCTCAGTCATGACAACTGTAAAACAGGCTTAAATCAGAGGCAACCAAACTTGTTAGTCTCTGTAAAAATCTCTCAACACCTATCCAGAAGTCTTTGTCAATTCAGATGGCTTGCATTTTATATAATAATAATAATAATTGATCTCACTTTGGAGAAATGTACCTCTGCATTTAACTCATCCCCTTGGAAAGCAGTGTGTTGTCATTGTGCGGCACCCGGGGAGCAGTGTGGGATTAAGGGTCTTGCTCAGGGACACAGAGTGCAGGGTGTGAGGATTGAACCGGATACTTGCAACCTTCTCAGAGAACAAGCGCATTGCTCTAAACCAATACGCCAACACTTGCGTTCATTAGAGCAGGGTTCTCTAACGTGCAGCTCGAGGTCTCTTTCTGGACCTTTCTCAATGGCTCTTAATAAAGGTGGCAAAAATTTTAAAGACTCAAATAATAGTTGTAAATGTAAAGTAAATTTTAGAAATGCAAGTTTCAGGAATATAATGTTGATGCTTTCTTGTCTTAAAACAGGTGCAAATATCTTTGTATGCACAGACCGATTCTTCCAAGAAGGTGCAAAGTAGTTTGGATTTTCAATTCAGCTGACAGTGTGTTCAAAGCTTTTTTTTTTATTATTATTAAATCAGGTCTAATGATAAAGATTTTGTTCATTATTGTACTGTCAAAACCACCAACCACAGAATGATATCAATAGAAAAAAATGTCGATTTAGGTGGGCACAAATAATGCAGCGGGACAGCAGACAATCCTTATACAAGTAAACCAAAAAAAATGTTTGAATATTGGCATAATTTATCTATAAAAAGGAATTTCAGCGGAGCCTGCATGGGGCTGAATTGGTGGTGGCATTAACCTCTCCAAACCCTGGGTCGCCAGCGACTCGTTTTATAGCGTTTTCAACTAATAACTCAGAATGCATGACAATCACAACAGTAAAGATTTTACCAACATGTTAGACATTGTTAGAAAGTTCAGATTTTCAACAATTCAACCGCCGGTTCCTTTTATGGACACAGTGAGCACCAAAGCACAATTAACACAGATATAGCAGCATGTCAAAATGTAAACATGGCAAAGCAGCCACAACTACAGACATTTGAAGGAGTCCAGAAGCTGTTTTATAAATCCAATGTCAATTGTTTATATTCCATTCATCCATAAGGTTCCACAGATTAAAAGTAATCAAAAATATTCGTAATAAAAACATTCCATGATGAGTAACAAGCTGAACTTTTCTATGGTATTGCGACATGCCAGGGACGGGTTGTAGGTGAAGCTGTTTTCACTTAAAATGGAATACAGAGAAAATAGTGTTGAAAAAAGTAGAATGCTCTCAAGAGATTTTAGCTGACTTAAAAAAAAAGACATTTTTATTTAGTCCTAGTAACACTGCTCATACTCACATACTCGACAGAACCTGGTCTGTCACTGCCCATTGCCCAGCATTGGTGCTTTCTGCGTGAGTAGATTTACAAGGAAATTTCATGAAATCTGAATGATTCTGGGCTGATTTTGGATGAACTAAAGTGAACTCTTTTTCTTCCAAAAATTATGGACTCCCTAAGTTGATTCAAAAGTTGTTCATAAGGACAACTTAGCAGCATTCCATGATGTTAAGTTTCACCTGTGCTTTTATTGTGAAATGCCAGCAGACGGCAAGACCTTGATAGGAAATGACATGGGGTTGCCAGGGGTAATGGCAGGTCCAAAGCAGAGGGTCTGGGAGGATGGTGATTAATTAAATAATAAACAATCATTCCAGCCACTATAAAATGTAAACATGTCCACTATTATATTTATAACCAGCACAAAAATGACATGTGATGTTCTGCAATGACTTTTTATCAGGAATTGAGCGCAGCATCAAGGTCTGCTGGGATGCAGCCATAATTAAAAATAATCATATCTAAAAAATCTAATCAGCTCAGAAGATAGTTGTACGTGAACAAATTAAGTAGCACTGAAAAAAGTTGGCTAGATCATTTTGATTCAATTCAGAGTTTAATGGGGGGATAGTTGACCTCTGGGTAACCTAAAAAAATGTATTTAATATCTCACAAAATATTTTTTTTTAATTATTTTTACAAATGACCATTTTAAATGCACAAACCTGCACTAAAGAAACAATAACCATTAAGCCTATTTGCTGAATTTTCTTCATGTTATTTAGGGTGACCATATTTTCAGTTGGGAAAACCGAGACACCTTGGAGCGGGGGGGGGGGTGGACCTGTTCGAATTTACAGCCAAAACTCTTCCGGCCTCCTTATTTTCAAGGACTTCAAAGGATCCAGTCTAGGTAGACCGCGTCCTTGGAGGACACGTCCTAGGTTTTCGAACAGAGCCTCTGATTAAAAACAGGGCTGCCCGCACTGACGCGGCTCAGGGATTACGTCACACGGAGCGTCGTGCGCAGTGAAATCAGGACATTTCCTCACTTTCTAAAAAAAACCCGGGACGCCCGGGACAGGACGTGAAATACGGATATGTCCCGGGAAATACGGACGTTTGGTCACCCTATGTTATTGGGGTCCGCTTCACACAGATGAAGCTCCTCCTATTTGATGATGCGGCCCAGGGCGAAAAATCATCTCGTTTAGCGCCTCCTGTGTGAACTCCCCATTAGAGACAATAGGCCACTGACAATGACCACAGACAACCTCATTTAATATAGAGGGCGCTTTTATTAAATCTCATAATCCCTGTAATAGTATTATTTTATTTCATAATGTATGCAAACACTAAAAGCTGCTGGAATAAACACAGAAAACATGAAAGAATCAGTGTACATAAAAGGGGTTTATGTGACTCCTTGAGGTACAGTCTTTGATAATATTCAGTTCATTAGTTCTGTTGTTGTGATGCAAGTAGAGAATGTCCATCAGAATAACAATATAGATTATATGATGCAAACACATATGAAACAGTAGTCTTTGGTAATATTCAAATGATAAAACCAAGTCTACCAATACCTGCTGAAATTGGAACTGAGAAATCAGTTTCTTCAGCCGCCAGGGCTATTGTCGAGGGAGGGTCTGCAAGGCCTTGTGTCAAAGCTGCAGCTATAGGGCAAGGTGTAACTACAATAGGCACACAGGGATTCAATAAAATTATTACAGAGCGGTGCATCATTAAATACCTGGATCTCTCTGACTCTGCAATCGAGAATCTGATAACCTGGTGTGCAAACAAGTGAGGTATAAGTGGAGGGTTTGAACAGGAGTAAGGGACACAAAGCTATTTGGTGACGAATGGAGGAGCAAAGGGAACAGGTAATGCCTTGAGTACATGTGAAAATTTCGATATCCAGGTAGGACCAGTCTAGATGGGTACCAGACTGAATGAGGATGGCAGCAGATTTTGTGGTTTAGACTTTATGATAATCAATCATAGAGGATGACACAATCATGTTTGATGTCAAGATCACAGATGAGAGATAGGTAAGTGTTCAGTTCAGTTCTGAACACTTAAATAATCAGTACCTGTCCAGGATGTACCCCGCCTAATGCCCAAAGGCTGTCGGATATAGGTACCAGATCCACTGCGATCCTGACGGAATAGGCGGTAGAAAATGGATGGATGGATGAATCAATATGCACTATGCTCCCCCCCCTACAGTGAGGTGAGTCAGCTGTGCGGGCTTCGAAATCTTTTCTGGAGAACTCCTAAATGCATCCCTTGGGATATGTTCAAGGCACGTCCCATCAGAGCTGGAGAAGGTGTCTGCGGAGAGGAAGGTATGTTAGTCTCTGCTCAGACTCATTCCCAACGCAAGCAAAGTGGGAGACGATAAGTATGAGTATGCAATTATGAATTAAATGTTAAAAGGCATGAAGGGATACATCTTAAATTGAGTGGACATAGGTTGAGCTTATGTGAGAGTGAATGAGGATGGCAGGGGCTTCCCTGGCAGGGAACCTGCCTGGCTGTTCTGAAACTGGAGGAAGGGTTGAGGTGCCAGGGGTTGTTCCTGGGTACCGCCATGGGAAAAATATGAAAGACCTGTTTGTTCCTTTGAAATATTAATTTCTGCCCATGAAATATTAATTTTTTCTCTCAAAATATAAATTTGTGGCTACCAAGTACTTCTTTGTGCGCACATAATACTTATTTGTGTGCCCATGAAATACTAATTTCTTCCCACAAAATACTAATTTGTGCTCAAACTTGGTCTACTAATGTAACTTATATGTGACCACAGCATAAGCATATAGTGCACACAAAATTGTAAAGCATAATCCTCCTGCAGCCTACCTTCTGTAATAGAGGAACAGAGGAACAAACCCAAGTGATAAGGATGGTGTGATGTAGTTTTATCATAGGTATAGGATAAACTATACAGAGATTCTGATTTCTCATTAGTGAGGGATTTAAATAAAATAATGACAGCAAGGTATGAATAATGACCTGATGCACTGAAAAAAAATAACACCTGCTACTGTCCAATTGGTGTTTGTCTCGAACACTTCATGTTTCAGCTCAAAGTCCGATTGATATGTGATAAGTGCAGATCCAATTAAGCAGCAAGTAAGTGCATTCATTATTTGTCTTCTAGTATTATGTGCATATTAAAGCCAGCTGCAATTTATAATGGTGTGGCAGATATAATAATATGGAGAAGATGCAGGCAGAGGAAAGAACCTTGTTTTTTTTTTAGAGTGAACAGCTTTAAAATTCTATCACCTATCGCCTCATATAACTTAGAGCCTTAAACCCCACAGAGTGACTTTTAGATCATTATATGGAACTGTTTCATCAAACCTCAAGTTGTCAAAGTTTTTTCCATCATCAGGGGCACTTTTTGCATGCAGGGCTTGTTGTTATGCTGCATTATGCTGAATCATTACGCATGATCCAGAAACAGATTTTTATCTGTTTGTGTTCTCTTATTCCTCTGTATTGCTAGAGTTCATCACCTTTATCGTCATCATTCACAACAGAAGCAATGTCTGGATCTGACCTGACCAGAGATCATTTCTCCTCTGTTGCTTGGCAGTGCAGTGAGCCTCAAAGCGCATAAGTTACACATGCTGAAGGCAGACTCATTCTGTGAGAGCAGATGCTTTGTTTGTGGTCTGGATGGACGTATATAGATTCTGCTTTGCCTTTAACCCACCAGGCTCTAAGGGTGAAGCCTATAGGTTCAACCCTTAAAGTTCTGTGCCTCACTGGTTTCTATGGCTGTGAAAAGGTGATTTGGGAGTCTATTCCCCAGTACCAGTAATCAGTGAAACCATGATGGGCCACTCAGCAGGTGTTTGTGGAATGAAATGTAGTTAGTGCTGTGCAGCTTCAATGATGAATTTAGAGGGAGAAATTACTTTATACTCTAAAGGGCATTTAAAAAAAATGAAATAAGAAAAAGGGAGGTAAGGCCAAACCCCCAGAAGATTTTTTTTCCCATGAAAATTTCCCGGCACTATACAGTACAAATAAACATACTGGGGGCATGTGAGAGACCCATCCATGATGGGAGTGACTGATTGTGAATGGAGTGGTTTGTAATGCATTTTCTTAGGCAGCCTCGGCATTGGCTTTTATTTATCGCAGAATGAATAAAGGAGTCTTGACCCATTCTTTATTCTTTTATATAGCAATTGGCATACAGTGTGTCTGCTTGTGGTTCCACAGGAGAGGAGCCTGATATCTAAAAGATCTGTCTTACATTCTAAGGAAATAACCTTCCTGATTGAGAGTAAAGTGCTCTGTTAGGAACATAAGGAATGATCAACCCCCATTATAAAACAGAGCTTCGTTACTTAGGGTTATATGTGAGAAGGAGACAACAGAAGCCAATAGAGAAAAGCTAAGATGGGAGAAATGTGATCTCTGATTTTAATTTTCATCAGAAATCTGGCTGCAGTATTTTGGATCAACTGAAGGCTTTTAACTACAGTTTGTGGACTTCCTGATAGTAAAGAATTACAATAGTCCAGCCTTGAAGTATGGACAAGCCTCACCAAAGATATTTCTAATTTTTTCTATATTCCAGAGATTAAATGAAAATATTCTAGAAACATTTTTGATATGGGATTTAAATGATAGGTCCTGATCAGCAATATCATTAAGGTCTTTTAATCAGCTTTTTTAGAGACTCTGTTCTACAGACAATAACTTTTGATTTGTCTGAATTCAGAAGCAGAAGGTTACAAGTCACCAAGGTTTTTATATCTTCAAGATATGCCTGTAGTCTATGTAATGGGTTTGTCTTATCAGGATTTATGGAAAAATACATCTGAGTATCATCAGCATAACATAATCATCTTTATTTGTAGAGTACTGTAAAACAGCCACAGCTGAAAACAAAGTGGTGAGCATAGGTAAAAATAATAAAACACAATTAAAGAATACAACTAAAATAACAGTGAATGTTTATCCCATGCTGTCTAATAATTCAACCAATTGGGAACAGAAAGAGTTGTGCCTGAAAGTTTGCATACCCTTGTTTAAAGGGGACATAGAATGATCATATAGGGTATTTGGTGCTGGTCCTTAAGGTCTCTAAATAGGGTGTGTAACATTGGTTGGGCTGAGAATGGCATATTTGCTGTTCTATGTGCCCTAATGCAAGCCCCATAATGAAATGACAGGTTTCTTTCTTTTATGGTAGGGTGATCATATGTCCCCTTTTCCCGGACATGTCCTACTTTTCATACCTAAAACAATGCACCAGCTGCAGCCTCTAGTTGCCATCTAGTGGATGAAGGTTTGGAAACACCAATCTAACTAATCACTCCCTACAGAGAACCAGTGAATTGCAGAGTGCAACGGAGGTTCCTCTACCATGAGTCAATGGGGTGTTACACCTTTGGCATTAAAAAGAATTAGTGGATGTTCGCACATTTTAAGGCCCTAGAAGTCAACCCTACATTTGCACCCCAAGTAATAGCATCCTGTGTCTGTATGCATAAGCTTTGCTTGGATAACGTAGAGATCTTGAAACCTGACCCGGATGTGGCAGGGAACAATATAGACCCTGAACTGCTGTTACAGGAACTCCCTGACCCAAATGAAACACCTGGGAATGCCACAAGAGACAGCCTCGGTGCCCTTCTTTGAACAAAATCCTGGCAAAAACCTGTAAACAGTTATGTTCAGGCACATATTTGATATGTGTTATGGAAATTTGTATATAATTACTGTTAATGCTGTATAACAATATGTTGCTCTGTCATATTTTTAATACATTTTAATAAAATTCTATATCATGTACAATAACTTTGTTGTTTGATTTATAATGATGTGAGATACTCTATAAATTGGTGATTCTTAGTCAAAAAACAACCAAGCAATTTGTTTTATAAAAATATTTGTATTCAGTAGGCTAAACTCGCATTTTACAAAAGTATAAAATATAAAACTATACAACAAATATGGAGCAATATTTCAAATAAACTGGGGGAAAAAAAAAATCCAAACAAGCTTTTACTGATTGCACACAGCAAGTTAAACACAGCTGTCACTCCATTTTGTCCAGAAGCTTTTCAAACAGGCCAACGAACCTCTCAGTTTTGGCTTCAGTTTCCTCGTTTTTTGCTCCTTCTCTGACTCTTTTTTGAAGAAATCAAGTAGAGCATTATTGTTTCTTCTTGTCCTCTTCCTGGGAGATGGAGTAGGGGATAATTGAGGAGCTGGTGTGGAAGGAGCAGAAGGGCGTGCTGCTGTGGATGGCATTGGTGTTGGTGGGCGTGCAGTGGTGGAAGATGGATGCAGCTCCTCCATTGATGTTTCAACAATGGCCTTGAGTTTGGGAGGAAACAACAGCAATTGTGTATAGACCATACTCTGCGATACACTGATGTATTCAAAGAAACAATTATTGGGCAATTCAATTCCTGCTATTGTTAACTTACCAATATTAAATATCTTGAATCATGTTGGGTAAAGGAAGCTAACAATACTGGTGGTTTAATAGATGGCCTGCCCCTCAAAACTGCATGCATGCATGCATGTCCTCGTATAACTTCCAGTTGGATGCCGTTTGCTCCCCATCAGCAGTGCCTGATCCTGTCTTGGGTATTTTCAGGCTCCGGGCACGCACACACACACGATCCAAATAATGACATTTGACGAGATTGGTTATGTAGCCTAGATGATGTAGATGATAACATGGGATCTCCAAATATATTGTACTTTATTTTAAATTTTGCCCTTTTTTGCTGCTTTTTGGCGATTGATTTTCCCATCAAGGTCGAGCTCTTTGACTGCTGTCCTACAGTGATGAACAGTAGGGTGGGGGGAATGCATGATCAAAATGTGATTGTAACAGACAACAGGTAAGGCTACTAACTCCCAGAGTTGCTTTGTGGTGAACTTTATTTTTGTGAACTCTTCCTCAATTTTTGCTCTAAACTTTATCTGAAACATTAGCTCTTATAACTAGATTAGACCCAAGACAACACCTTGCTTTCACATTCTAGAATTCTTTTTTCCGGTGGAGGGTAGGGTCCAATACACTGACATTTTTTAAGGAAATTTCAAAAAAGTTAATTGACAAAATTGGTTCCAGGTAATTATTTAATAGTGATAAATTATTGTGACAGAGAAGACATTGGACAACAGTTTTTTTTTTTTCATATAGATTGTCCCAGGAAATATGGAGATTTTACTTATAGACCTAAAAAATCATGCCTTATGACAGTTACTGTGTGCGAGCTGTGCAGTAAACAAGCACAATGACAATTATGCACAACATTATACCGTCTATGCTGCTATAGTGACCATAGCAATTCCCCACTTCAAAATAGAAATCATCGTACTTTACATTTAAAAAGGAAAAACTCTTTTGTGTGAAAGATTTGTGTGAAAATGCCAATTTTGCAATATTCATGTTTTAACATAATGGTATGGAATTCAGTTGTAATTATGTCTAACTAAGATGTTCTGATATATATATAAAAAAAAAAAGGAATTTTTGCACCTCTTTTCCACAGTGAGACACCATTTCTCCTTTCGTAGACTGATTTGCAAAGTATTCTGGGAAGCCACTTCATGTCAAGTAAGCTATTGACCACCCTCGGTCTGAAGGGATCATTTTAAGGGTTGAAGGGGACTTCCGGCTAGCTCTTTTAAGTATTGGGTCACACTACCCTTACACATGAACGCACAAAACCGAATGCTAGGGCTTTAAATGAGTGCAAGTGAGAGAAATAAGACTGGGACATAATTTTGGGTAGCGAGGGTATATAAACTTTCAAGCATAACTCTATATAGTGAAGAAAAGTGTCCTAGAACTGACCCTGTGATACTCGACATGTAACCCTGGAGCCTGACATAGATTTATCATTAACGTAAAAATGCTTAAATCTGCCAGGGAAATAAGATTCAAACCAGCCTAGTGCAGTTGCCTTAATTCCTACAAGATGTTCAAGACTTTCTAAAAGATATTATGATTGACTGTCTCAAATGCTGCACTGAGATCTAACAGGGCAATTATAGATGCAAGTGCAACAACTGAGGCCTTTTGAGTATAATTACTGACTTTCACCAGTGCTATGACAAGTTCTAAAATCTGATTGAAACTCTTAAAAATGCTCATCATGGTGTAAGTGCTTATTCATTTATTTAGCAACTATTTAGATAAGAAAGGCAGATTAGATATATGTTTATTGCCATCTAGGTCAAGAAATGGTCTAGAATTCTAGAATGAGAAAACAAGGTGTTGTCTTGTGTCTAATCTGGTAAAGTTTATTAACAGCTACATTAAAAGCCTTAGGTACCTGTTAGAATCCAGAAACCTCCATTATTCAAAACAGAAAGACCTAAATTAGTTCAAAGAGTCTTTATTTCACTAACAGTGTGCAGCTGCTTGTCAGCTGGAGCAGATAAACCGGATCCTCTGTGGGAACAGAAACTCAGGTTAGTGACTAAAAATAAAGGACTGATAGCTACTAAAGCAATAGTCACTGACCTGGTTCTGAGTTCAGTTCAAACCCAGAGAAAGGAGATGAATCCAAGAGGGAGATTGTCCCCCGCTTTTGGCGGGAGCCTCGCCCTGAGTGCTGGGTGATGAGCGGAGATGATGTCCGCTGACGAGGAGCAACAGTGTCCAACAGCTGGCTCTGGTAGCTGGAAAACAAAAAGCATATATAGGAGCTAGAAACAGGTGGATCGGATAAACAGTAATTAGAAACTGGCAAGAGTTAAACAGGTGAAGAATATGAGCAATCCAGCCAGCCACCAGTGCCAGGATCATGACAGGTACCAATCCCTGTAACAGGGATATATTTATCATGCGAAAAATGTAGGCTGCAATGAGAAGGAACACTTTCTTAAATAACTTTATTGGAACTGGATCTAACATACAAGTTGAAGGATTAGATGAAGATAATGATTTTGTTAACTCTAACACTTCCACTGACTCGAAACTGTCTAAATCCAGTTCAGAATCTATAGTTACCTTAGATCCTGCTTCCCCTTCCAGACATAAATAAATCATATTTCTTGGGGTGGCAATTATCTTATCCTTAATAGAATCAATCCTATTTATAGAGAATACCATAAAATCATTACTGCCAAGAGCAGGGGAATCGGCGGTTCAACAGAGCTATGGCTCTGGGTGTGTTTGGCAATTTTAATAAAAGGAAATCTAGGATTATTGTTATTCTTCTCTAATGAAGATAAAATTGTTGCTCTAGTTAGACAAAGAGTAATTTTACACAGCAGTAAACAGTTTTTTCAGAAAAGGTAGGACTCGTGCAGGAATGTGAAGTAGCATTTTCTCTCAATTTTGTATCACTTTGCTTCAAAATTTTTATTTTAAAAGGGGCTATGTTTTGCAAGGGAGTACGCAGAGAAGCAGCAACCCCATCAACAAAATCATACATCTTTGAAGGGGGAATAAACCATACGGTTGCCATTTGAAGGATTGCTCACTGATGCAGTTCTGATAATGACCTCTGTTAAAGTAATGTTAAAAGTTAATAAATAGTTGCAGCTGCAAGCAGCCTTGTTGGCAACTAGCTTAGTTAAAGACCTCACATGTGCATAGCAGCTGAGTGGAGCAGACTACATTTTGCAAATTCAGTTCACCTTTTTAAAAGAAGAAATGCAAAAAACTTCCTGTTGTTTGGTGTGAAAAATATAGACCACACTTTGACACCTAGATGACACACCTGCATAGTTGCTTGAGGTACAACTCCGATTTTTTTTTTTATCTCGTTCTATGTGCTGACATCCTCCTCTACAACCAGATTTCCTAATGAAAAACAATAGTCAAGTAGGCCTAAAGGTTCATTCTACTGGCAAAAGTACCTGCTCAGCACCTAGCTTACCTTTTGGTGGTCTTAAGTTGTTAGGATAGTCTGCCAAAAACTGATTAAAAACTAATAAATGTGGTTTAAAGGTTGGGATTAAAAACTAATAAACATAGAGAATAAATAAATTGTGTACTCTAGGTGTGAAATAATTGTATTGGTTTGATGTTATTGCGGCTTGTATAGAGTAAGAAATACTGACATTTTTGCCGACATAACTGCCGCTGTAGGCTGCGGCTTGATACAGCTCTAGATGACTCCACAAAGTACACTGCTTAGAATGCTACAAATTAGGCATCGATCCTGCAGCTACAACCGCCAGGGCCTACTGAAGCTTCGGTCAGAAAATGTTGTTTCTGGACTTTTAAATACAGCCGCTCTAGAGGGTTTAAAAAGCTGCAGAGTGCTTCGGTCGGATGTAAGCAATGCAGTTGGTTCAGGGACCAGACCGCACCAGGGTGTGGGCCGGAGAAAGTGGTGTATAAGTAAGCTAAAGAGGGGCTGCAGAGGTGGGCCAATGGCGAAGCTAAGAAGAAACCCCTCAGACCACCGATCCTGTCAACCCTGCTCTCCAACGTACACTTACTGGATAACAAAATGCATTATCTCTAACTCATCTCTCTTCAAAAATAAAATAGTTTACCTACTGCTGCGCCATCATCCTGACTGAGTCATGGCTACATTTATCCATACCAGACAATGCTGTTAGCCTGGAGGGTCTCACATTACAACGCGCCAATTGAAACGACAATGAGTTTCTGACTGTTAACTGCAGACCGTCCTATCTGTGCAGAGTTTACCATGGTTAGCATCACTGCTTTTTATGTCCCCCCAGTACTATACAAAAGAGGCCATGAGTATTCTTTACCTCTCGAGCTTAAATCTGCTCACACAGAGGATGTTTTTATCATTGCTGGGGATTTTAATCAGGCTAACTTGAAGACTGTACTCCCTCATTTTTACCAACATGTGGATTTTGCAACTCAGGGTCAAAACACTCTGAACTTTTCCTCCTCTAACATCAAAAATGCATTCAGAGCAGCCCCCCCACCTCGGGTCATCAGATAAGTTAT
>NW_015150632.1:698330-712095 GCF_000732505.1 Cyprinodon variegatus | reverse complement strand
AACTCAGGGTCAAAACACTCTGAACTTTTCCTCCTCTAACATCAAAAATGCATTCAGAGCAGCCCCCCCACCTCGGGTCATCAGATAAGTTATTTGTTATTCTAATGTAGAACGGTGACATTAGGAGACACCAGACACCATAATATAATTTGGGAGTCTTTATTTCCAGACGGCTCTATCTATAAGAACCACATTAAATAATATTTGGAGTATAAATCAGCTTTGTATCAAAATAAATACAGAGCAGAAACAATGATCTGTTTCCCAATACAACAAAGAAGTTGGCACAAGGACTTGCCACAAATTAAATTAACGTCTATCTCTCTGTTGTGCATTAAAACTACTAGACTTAGAAATTAAAGTGCATAAATCAAAAATTTCAAAACCAGGAAAGAGCATAAACAACTGAAGAGTTACTTCCCTGCAAATATATAATCAGAATGAACAACAATACTCATGTCTAAACTTACATCGACATTCAGTTACGAAAAACAAATGATGATAAAACATTTGAGAAAATACTCACAAATGACTTAAGTTAGCTCATCAATGACAGGTAACACCAACTGCCCATTGGTAGTGAAATGCTACAAGAAAAAAAAACAGAAATATTTCCACCATGTCCCAAAACCTATGGACTTCTGCAAGGTTGTCAAAGGAAACATATTTACGGTATAAAAACACACTGATTCCACAATGTTCCACCTGGTAGGCACGCTGGTCACTCGTCTTTCAAATAAAATCTATGATAATGAACCGCATCTAAATATTATGGTCAGCAAATAAGTGACATCCTGCATTTTATTACTTAAGGTAGTGATTTCAGTTGACTATTTTTGGGAAAAGATAAGGATGATTAATTATTTACCTTTTGCAAACTAAATCCTTTTTCCCACTGTGAGCTGGTGAGATGCATGCGCTCAGAGCAATGTGACTTCCTGTTTTGTTCTAGCTTACTGTGTACTTTCAGGAGTATCAGTGGAGAGACAATGCACTCTAGTAGTGGTACATTGTAATGTCTTACACTCTTACTCGGCTAAAGAAATTACTGCATGTAGGCCTCAGTTTATCAGGGCAAAACCCACAGTGAAGCAGGTCAGGGTATGGACGGAGGGGGCCATGGAGAAACTCCAGGACTGTTTTGAATGGTCTGATGGGAACTTGTTCAAAGCAGCATGGACATAGTCGGCACCACAAAGAATATCATCACCAGGGCCAACCAGTGACCCTGGATGAATAGGGAGGTTTGTAAATCACTAAAAGCACAAAACTCAGCTTTCAAGTTTGGTGACAGAGAGGCACTGAGGACAGCGTGTGCAAACTTGAAACGTGCCATTAGATAAGCGAAGCAGAACCACGGCCGGAAGATCTAGGAACTCTTCCACGATGCCAGCAACACAGTGCTAACCTGCTAGCATGAAACAATTGTGTTAAAGTAACTAAATATGATTGAGTAAATGCCAAAAGCAGTTGCATTTTTTTTTTCAGTGCAACACTAGGAGGATGTGGCAAGGCATACGGGTGATCACAAACTACAGCACACCCTCCCCCTATGAAGAGATATTTTTGCCTTCGGGTTGACTAAGCAGGAACCAATCCAAGCGCGTAGTGAGACAACAAGCATTAGAGTGTCGGGCTGCACAATGTGAGAACATGCATTGTGAGGTGGGAACTTTTAACCCCTGTGGTTTCGTCATACAGTGTGCGCTGTAGCTGAGTGCAACGATTGAAAAAATCGTACAGTGTATGCCTGGCTTTAAGTCTGCCAGCATTATTCCACTCCCAAAGAAGTCCCAGGTCATGATGACGTGCTTCGAAAGGCTGGTTAAAGAAAACATCATCTCCAGTCTTCCCCCAACATTCGACTCGTTGCCTACCGATGGAACTCCTCCATTGAGGATGTCAATGCACAGCACACCTGGAGGAGAACACCCATGTGCAGATGCTGTTCCTGAGTTTCGGTTCAGCTTTCAACAACATCATCCCACAGCATCTGATAGGTAAACAGCTGTGCTCAATACTCCCCTTTGCAATGACTGCAAGACTTCCTCACAAACAGACCTCAGTCATTCCAGGTTGGAAAGAACACCTCTGTCATCACCTTAAGCACAGGCTCTCTTCAGGTCTGCATCCTAGGCCTCCTGCTGTTCACTCTGATGATACAAGACTGCGTCCTAAGGTTCACCATCAGTCACATCATGAAGTTTGCAGACAACACCACTGTGGTGGGCCTCATCTGAAGCGACAACAACTCGGACTACAGGGAGGAGGTGGAGCAGCTGGTGAGACGGTGCAGAGTCAACAGCCTGATCCTGAACGTGGAGAAGACCAAGGAGATCATTGTGGACATCAGTAAGAACTGGTCTAACCACGCTCCACTGGTCATCAACAGCTCACCTGTAGAGGTGGTCAGCAGCACCAAATTCCTGGGGGTGCAAATCACAGACACTCTGTATACAAAATGAAAATAAATGTTGTCTAAGTTATCATTTTCTGCTACAACCACTCTGTGGTACAGTCTATTTTACAAGTCCGATTTTTTTTTTCTTAACACCTAAAACCAAGTGCACATGTCTGTTTTTGCTTATTTTTTATTTTATTTTACAAGAACCATATCTTATTTACTAACTCTATCTGCAGATCCCCGGACCATGTCTACTTAAAAGGAGCTTAGCTCAACTATAACTCTCTCCCTCTTTTCTTCCCTCTGTGACTCTGACACCTGGACACCTATGTGAGCCATGTATCAAATTCACTTAAATGGCCTCAGATGGCCTATGGACAACAATCTGCTTGGTTTGGGCTATTGTACAAAGCATTAAAAAGCTATTTGCTGGCAGACCTATTGAGCAGACCAGCAATAGGTTGCCCCCACGTCACTCCCCTGGTGTATGGTTATTGTTGCTGAGTGGCTGGGGGAGGGAGGGGAGAGAGGGGTGTGAAAGGGTGGGTGGTGGGGAAATTACAAGCTTTATTGAGCTGGGCTCCACAAGAGGTAAATGGATGTGAATTAGAGCTGAATGAGAGTGAGCATACAGTCACATTATAAACAATAAGCATTTATTTATGCTCAAATAAACTATATACACAGAGTGAAAGATCAGCCTAAAAATCATATCAGATTGAATCACTGAAACTTGTTTGCATTTTAAAAAATGTTATATTACAAACAAATGCAAATGTGGTCAAACCAATATACCTAGCAAGCTATTCGTTGCAAAACTTCACATCAATGTAAGAAATGTTTGCACTATTTCAGAAGTCTCAGATATCACAAGTATACATAGTTTGGGTGTATAATTTTAATCTCTTATGTCAAATATCACTTTTGGGGAACAGAACTAAATTTCCATATTGGGAACCTGTGTAATTCATTCTTTATTCTCTTTTACGAAGCAGTTAAAACTCCATCAGTTGGATTAAGAGTGTCTTTGAAATTAAAATTTCAAGTTTTGACACTGATTCTTACTTGAACATGTTTAATTTTCTGCAGAAGGAATTGTTACCTGGGACTTAGCAGATATTTAAATATTAGATTTCTGGTCTTTCCAGGAGAAAAACGTTAAAGGAATGTCTCAGTAAGCAAACACCTATGGAGGACTAAATGGCTCATAAACAGCTGCAAGACCTCTGTAACCAGAGGATGCCCTCTTGACTCAGTGCAGGAGGAGGAAAACAAAAGGATCCTAATCAAATTAACATCTCTGTAGGATAATGTCATCCACCCCAAGCATGAAGCTATTGCAGAACTAGAGAGCTCCTTCAGTGACAGACTGCTGCACCCAAAATGCACAAGGGAGCATTATCACAGATCCTTCCTCTCAGCAGCTGTACAACTCTACAACCACCAGTGTTCCAGACAACCTTAATAAGTTGCTACATTCATGCTGATTTTGCTCAGTTTCTATCTTAGTCGGTTTAATTAACATCCTGCTGTCATTTTGCACAACTTTGATGTTGCTGCTATTTGCAAATACCATTACCACTTATGTTATTATACATTTGTCTAAGGTCCACCTTTGTTGACCATTTTTCTATAATCTATCTGCTGCTGTAAACACAAGAATTTCCCCATTGTGGGACAATAAAGAGATTTTCTTTTCTATTCTATTCTGTTCTATTCTATTCTATTCTATTCTAAGACTCTGTTTCCCGTCTCATTCCTTACTGACAAAAGCAGCAAATGCAAAAATGTCTCTACAAATTGCTAAATTTAAAATGGTGTCATCTGGTGACCAAAACTAATATGTTTTAATTATTTTTAAACACTCAAATAGTACAAGTCTGAGATCATAGTGACCAGTGTTGTGCATGAATGCATTCAATGAATGCCTTTCACTGATTGTTCACATTTTTAGTGAACAGTGAACTGAAGGGACGAATTTTGAAGTAATTAACATAACGAGAACAACGTTATGTTAATGAGCGACACATACAGCTGAAATTCTTGTTCAGTTGATAAAAACACTTTTCATTGGATAATGTCAGGTTTTACGGCACTTATTTCGGCAAACAGCATGACACAAAAGCATGTCTACTTTTAGCACTAGTGCGTGTGATTCAGAATCATCTTCTGCTATTTCTGATACCATTTTGCAGAGCGCTTGGCAGAGTTTTATGAACTAATAAAGGACCTATGTTTTTGTAGAAACTGTGCGCACCAGGACTTAACAAACAAGTCCGTACGTAAGGTTCTATTCTATGTAGGATTGTTGCTTAGTTTGCCAAATGAATTTGAACTAGTTGGTTTATAGGTTTGTGAAATTAGTTCATGGTTTTAATTCCAAAAATTAAGACTATTGCACTTTATATTAATATATTATCAGATCATGTTTAGAAAATATGTGATATTTATATAATTAAAGAAAGAACTCATATGGAGCAGCGCACAGGTCCGTATGGTTACACTGCTCAGTAACTTTATATCTCTGCAGCAGGTACAAGTTCAGTTCACACATGGATGGGTGGAGGAGCTGAAAATCTTGAAGGTTGACCAGGAAATCATTGTACGCACAAAGGTAATGTTTCGAACCAATCCCCACGGACCTCTTTTCTGCTTGAGCTCAAAACCTCATTGAACAATATCCTTTACCAGCGGAACACAGCATTCACAATATAAACAAAAACAAAAACAAAAAAAAAACTTGGACAACTTTGGTTAGTTATCTGCAGCTGCTGAGTGTGTCTGCAGGGGTGAATACCTACAACACGTTTTTTTTTTTGTCTTTCCTCAATCTTATTTAACCCGAAAGCTCAAAACTACTTTCCATTGTGATGAAAACAACTAATGTTCTCAGCTATTTACTTGTCACTGCAACACCCTCCGATCCTTTAGAAACACAAAGGAGATGGTCCCGTGTGGTTTAATGCCACAAAAAATATTTCAGGTGTGCCTGCTTTTTATCATTATGTTTCAGAAAGTCTGCATCCAGGCTTTTTTGGAGAGTTCTTTTTTGAGTTTTCTCTTCCCGTTCTGCAGGCAGATTATTTCAGTAGCTCTGCAGCTACATAGGCTGCATTCCTGCTGTTCTTCTGTGTTGTTCAATGGAGTAACATCATCCACCTGACAGGCCTGCACCGCTCCATCTGCTTGTCCATCTTCGGTCTCAGTCGCAGGCACTGTGTTGTCTGATGGTGATAAGATAAAGAAAATGGCCCATGAATCAATGTGATTTGAAATTAAACAAACAAACTAACAACTATGAGCACACAGTAGGAATAAGTCATTGGGATGAAATTAGAGCCAACAAATTTACCAGGGTACAAAGTGGCTGCATCCTCCGTCCCTGCCTCAGAGGCACTGTTGTCAAGTGTTGGTGGTGGAGACTAATTTACTTGTCTGCGTTTACTTCTTCCTGCTGTTGTGGTCCTTGTCAAGGCTACTTTTTTTTTTTTTTTTTGGTGGTGGTGGTGGGGTGTTCTCCATACCCTCCTACATACAGTAAGGGATAATACAGTACCTCTCTGAGGTGGCAGGTTTGATAGAAGCTCAAAGAGCATTTCATTGGCTAGCTTGCCTGAAAAGGCAATGGCCAAAAAGAAACGTAATATCGTATATGCTTTGAACTGAAGAAAGAACTTTAAATCATCTGTGTGTATCTGTGCTTCCTCTTCACAGTTTACTTTGTTAGGTTACATTAAGTTAATGTTAGTTTGGCTAATAGCAGCTCTTCCACCAGGACAATAAAGCTAGCTGTAACCTAATACGTATAACATGGACTTGGACTTATATTTAATGCTTCCAACAAATATGGCTTGTGCTGTTCAGCTGCCACGCTGGAAAACGATAAAAGCTTATTCCTTTATCCATCTGTTTCTCATGGTGGTTGTGAGAAGAGCTATGGCTATTTAATGCTATGTCTGAGAAAGAAGAACTTCAAAACAACTGCACAGTGTCGCTTTCTCAACTGCAGATACTTCCCACATTGTATTACGTTTTACAGTGATAATTATGTAACCTTAGTGATCTATGAAATAGATGCAAGAAGGTGATGCTGGCTTATGATTGAAGCTTTCAAATTCTATTTCACCACCTTCTCTCACTAATTTAGGCATCTTTAATCCATATAGACTACGTCAGAACTGGTCCAGCTCAAAAAATCCACTGCTATAATTCTTATAATATTACTTAAGGAAAACTGAAGACAGGCTAAATAGATTTTGTTTCTATGTTGATTAGAGTTCTCTACAGTAACATATAGCCAAGTTAAAAACCATAATAAGAAATGCAAAAACAGGTATAAAAGATGTTTATTGATAATTCAGCTCTTTTTAAACTTTTTTTGATGGTGGCTTTTCCAGATTCTACATGACTCTCCATTTCAGCTGTTGTGCATTACAAAGCTCCTATCCATGCAAAAAGTCGTTCAGCCATTTAAAAACCGCTACATTGTAGGACTTTAGTGAGGAGGGTCATACAGTCTTTTGCTACCTGATGGGATTAATGAAACAAAAAACTGCAGACAGAGAGGTGGAAAAAGGACTTGTGTGATACTTTACTGAACTTTTATAAATTAGATAAAGGTTCTTTAAATCCCAAGCTGGGTTTTAGATACCCCATTATGAGTGTAAAATAATATAATCCCTGTTCTAAAAGGCTAAGTACTGTTTTTTTTTTACATGTTTTGGCAGGTTCTAATGTGGTCCTGAACCAAAAAAAGTATTAAAATGGGCTTAATTCAAATTTCATCAATGAAATAAAGATTTTCAGTTTAAATAAAACACGTTTGTTAATTGAAATCTTTTTTTCGTCCATGTAATTGTGTTTTTTGTTATGTTTACACTATAATTGGTTAATCACAAATATTTAATTTAATTAATAATTTAATTTGAGGTAATTATGGTAGAAATACTTCTTACAGTCAGAAGGCGGCAGTAAGACGCAGATCAAAATTCTTAGCGGTCACAAACGTTCTTCTTTTTGGTGGTGAATTTTCTAACCGTCGAAAGGGTTAGGAGATATTTAATCCATACCTATTGTTCTATTACCCTATTATTGAGCGTTATTTAATTGTGTGTTTGTGATAAAAAACTGGTTCTGCATTTCTGAAGTGCCCATGTTTTAGAGCGCAGCGGGTATGTGTTTGTTACATTAAACACTATACTTTATCCTACAGTTTGTAATATTATATCTCATATTGTTTTATGTTGTAACAGTAATAATAATTTTATAACAAATATAAGGACTGTTTTTGTCGGCTGGGAAGCCTGTGTAGCTATCCGTGAGCAAAAGTTGGAATCGAACTAGCTAGTTAGCTAGAATGAGCTTGTTATCAGTCTAGGCTTTAGTTGTCGGGGACAGTCCGTTATTGGTCCAAATCTCCAGTCCTTCAAGGCTGAGACATGATGGTTTGATGGGCTTCTCTACTGATCTGTGCGCTTTTCGGAGCCTTGTACACTTTTATATCTAAAGCAGATGCAGTATTCGCAAAATCAGGGGGGCAGTACTCAATAAAACAAACACAAAAGCAGTAAAGAGGAATAGAGGAAATGGGAAGACACATCACAACCAAACATAGGCACTTTTCATGTGTTGGACCAGGACTGTATTTCTGTTCTTTGCAGGGCTGGTGCTTAGAGATAATGTTCTATAAATTACAAAATTCAGAGTGCCTCTTTTATCCCTCAATGAATTTCTAAAAGTTTACTATAATCTGAGCCTCTCGCCTTTTGCAGGTGAAGGGAGATATATGTAAGTACCTATATTGCCCTTACTGTAAACTGTTGCACAGATAAAGTTCATATATTTTATGTCAAAAGATTGTTTATATGCTTTCAAAGAAGAGTAAACAAATTTAGGCTTCTGGGTTGTATTTAATACAAAAAAAAACACATAGCAAAGTTACAGATTTATTGACCCAAAGCTGCAGGGCACTGATCAGTTTCAAAGCCGTAGAGCAGGACTGATCCACCTATTTGTGATGAATGAGATTATTTTGCATATTTATTGACACTATGATTTATTAGAGGTCCAACTAACCAAATCTGTAAACTGTTGTCTTATTTTTTATGTGTTGCTCCTGTTCATGTATACAGTATCTATCAAAATTAAGTGTTATGTTTCCTGCCGAGGCCTGAGCACCAAAAACAAAGTAACTGTATCAACAAATTTTTCCTAATTGTCTTTTCTCTTTGTGTGAGTTTTTCAGATTGAACTAACCATCATCTTAATGTTGATGCAAAAGAAACCGGAGAATTAACCTCAGCTCTACCTCTAATCCCTTGATAAAAGCCATTGGATATCAGGGCCATCTTGGAACTCCTTTTAAGAGGAAACAGTACTTCAAAAACAAGTTCCAAGTTTCCCCATTGTGAGACAATAAAGGGATTTTTTATTGAATTCTAGTTTTGGAAAAGGTGCCCAACCATACCTACCAATATATACCATTATTGCAATTATTGTATCTGCTTCTCAGATGGTATTATTGATGAAGTATTAGAAAACTACACTGTTCACCAGAATGAAACTGCACAACAAGAATATAAGTCATTTCAGGATTTGCGTCTGCTATCTCTCAAAAGTATCAAACACACTCACTGAAATGTATTTAATTATTTGTACACATGCCTTTGTTGGCAATGACAGCTTCAACACGCCTCCTGTACGGAGAAATTGGTATGATGTTTATGGGGTGATGTGTACTGCTAATTGACCTCCTCTGTCAAAAATCTTGTGAGGAGCACCTGGTCGTGGCCGGTTTATGGTGAAATTATGTTTTTTCCACTTTCAGATTATAGCCTCAACAGTGCCCATGTTGGGATCTGGAGGTCTGTCCACTTTCTCCACCAGAGGGCGTACTAGATCTCCTGGAGCCGGAGCTGATTGCACCACCTGTCGCTCATCTGCTGATCAGGAGATCAGTATTTAAGGAGGCAGAGTATGTCTCTCCAGTGCCAGAGTGTTTGCCAGTTACGGTTAGCAAGCCTGAGCCAACCTGCCTGTCTGAATCTCTGACTCCCTGAAAACCTGAACCTGATCTGTTTTCTCCTTTCTGCTCCCCAGATTGAACCTGCCTGAAACCAGAAACCCTGAAGAGTTTCTCTGAAATCTGCCTGTCTGTTCTCTGAAGAACCCTGGAGAATCATTCCTGTCAAAGACCTGCCTGCCCGCTCTCTGAAGAATCTGGAAGGGAAACTCAAATTTGTGATCTGCAAACACTCAAACCAAGCTCTGCCTCCTCCAAGCCCTAAGCCTGCAGACAGCCTCTGGACCGTCAAGGTTCCCCTCCTCAGCTGCTAAGCTCAAACTCCTGAACAGGTACAGTCCTGCTCACTCACATCCTGCCAATTACCTGGACATCCACTAACTCCTCTGTCCCCCTCTGCAGTGAACCCACTCGTGACCAGTCCTGGATCTGATTAAGCCCTGGATCTGTTTATTCTTTGTACAGAGTTATCTCAATAAACCTTCTAACTTTTCTCCTGCTTCAGTGTGTTCTGCATGTGGGTTAGGAACCTTACGCCAAACATTGAGACCTTTAGAAGTCCTTCTCTAACATTTGCCATCATTATTGAAACCAAAAAGGTTGTGAGACACCTTTTTAAAAAATATGGTTTGGTACTTAACCAGCTGATATTAATTTGCACTGACAAGGGGCAGGATTGCTTTTTTAATTACTGAGAGATTTTGGTGGGTGTCTTGGCTTTCCATGCATTTTGGCACCTTCCTTTCATCACTTGTTCAATCGTTTTTTCCCTGTGTCATATTATTTTATTACACATAACAACTTCTGAATATTTGAGGGATATGGTTTGATTTCTTTGTATATTTGGATTGCATGGATTGTTACCAACATCTGTTGAAAATGTCATGTCAATAGCACATCTAGAAATATATTTACTGAGAAAAATGGTGGCAAGTTCAATACTTATTTTACCCACTGTAGGTGTTGTTTCTTCTAACAGGCTACAATACAGTAAAAATTATGAAATTTTCTAAATGAGCAATTATTTGCAATGCCTTTAGTTAAAGGTAATGGTTATTTAAATCTCATTGTTTTAATATATTGAGGAAGCATTATATCGTCTCCACTATATCATCACAATATCAATATTGAGTTATTAGGTCAAAAATAGATTTGGACGATGGCTGCAACAGTAAAACGGAGGATTATCCTTGGTTCCAATGATGCTGAAAAACTGACCATATAATCAGGCATCCCAAAGTCTGTTGAGGATATTTCAAAGGAGATTGAACATCTGTTTGCTAAGGAGGGGGAAATTAAGACTCCAGTACAGGAACAGTGACTGTGGGTTTGTTAACCTTAACCAAAGTTAACCAATTTAACCCTAAACAATTCAGTAGAACAAAGGGTGGCCATCTCAATAGCATCTGACTTGGAATGTGTCCATATGCATAAATCAGGGGGATGCTTAAATGTTGCTGGTTGAAAGGCTCCTACCAATTCTTTTTCTTTGGAGGAGGAGTCAAGTCTAGGTAAGTTTACTCAAAACTGGCTGTCATAGCCAATGACCTACAAATATTTTCTAATATATTAAATTCTGATATATGTTGCCAAAAAATAATAGTGTATTACAGTGACCTTACTTTGATTTCATTATAAAGTTTGACAAGGACTGATTGCTGAGAAGGTAACTAAATTAAATCGCAGGAAAAAGGTGTATTTTTCTTACTACAGCAGTTTAGGGTAAGAAAAACACTTTGACTTAACTTGACTAAATGATAGAAATGAATGAGTGCTTGGTGCCCCACTTTGTAGCACTGTTGTCTTGCAGCAAGAAGGTTTGATTCCTGGTCCGGGGTCTTTGTGCATGGAGTTTGTGTGTTCTCCACTTGCATGCGTGGCTTCTCCGCAAGTACTCTGGGTTCCTGCCATAGTCCAAATACATGACTGATAGATTAATTGGCATCTCTAAGTTATCCTTAGGTGTGATTGTTGTACCTTTTTGTGTGTCTCTGTGTTACCCTGCAACAGACTGGCGACCTGTTCAGGATGTATCCTGCCTCTCGCCCTTAGACTGCCAATGGTATTGGCCCCACCACAACCCTGATGGAGTAAGCAGGAGAAGATGTCTGGATAAATGAACAACAGAAAGATAGGTTATTGTTTTTACTTTAAAGATTTTAGGTTAGAGAGCACAATTTATTCTTTTAGATTTTTTTGAGAGATTATTTTGCGACAATCATTCAAAGCAAGAAAGTAACAACCACTATCTTACATGTACTTTTCTAATGTAGTATGCACATCCAGTCTTCTTTCGATATTATCTGCCGTCAATGTAAGTAAACATCTCCTTACTTCCATCAGGGAAGGGTGATGTTAGGTAGAGTGAAATGTTTCCGGCTCAAATTAAGTGGCTCTTACAGCAGCTAATTTGCACCGAGCAGCAGCTTTGCTTTTCAATCTGATGTCTAAGTCCTGGGAATCTTTTTTTGGCATGTGGTCTTGGACTTTGTTAAGGCTTCTGAATTGACGTAATATGGCAACATCATTAAATAGGTGACTCATAGGAAGGCCAGTGTTTTCTTTGGGGTTAGAAGAGAAAACTATATTTTAAAACAAATTCATACCCTTGTATTTCTTACGCATTCTTTTGTTATATATTTGCCCATAGGTGACTTTGAAAGGCTTAAAAAGCATGTTATAGGGTATTTATTAGGTTTTGCTGTGTGCTTTGGAATTCTCTCAGGGTCTAAAAATACAGTATGCATGTTAAATTACCATATAATTCTACTTATACCTTAAAAATTATTATGTTGGTCTGGATAATCTTTGTGTTGGTTAACTGTTAATAAAAAAAAAAAACTCAACCCAGCTAGTAATGCAATTCCTATAGGAGTTATTGCATGTATCCCTAATATTATTCAGTTAGTATCATAAAATTATGACGAGGATGTTAAAGACAAAGATAAAACCTCATTAACCCTACAACGCTCTTCAAAAAAAAATATCAGAGGCATGTTGTCTTTGTCTAATGAAACGTTACCATGTGAAATCCATGACAAATGATTTGATGTCTTCATATTATGATTCATTTTCATATCTGGACACAGACATGATCTTGTTATTGATGTAGCAAATGCCAATTTTCTATGGATATAATGTTAACAGTGGGCCTTGGCAAATGATTGCATTATCAACTATAGAGGGAACTGAGGAAGATTAATGTTTACAGAGGCTTCCCAGCTGTAGGGATGAAAAATAATGTGATCTGTCTTCTTTTCCTTGTAACTCTTCTTTTTTTAGTCTTTATACCACCTTTATTTTAATGAATACATTTGAAGCTACCATAAAAGGACAAAAACATAATAACAAAAGAGAGCATATGTTTCTTTTGATTTCTCCCGTTTTCAATATCTATTCAAAGTTATCTTCACATTTCATACCATCATATTGTAAAATATTTTTTTTTTAATGATTTAAGTTTTGAAAAAAAAAAAGTCAGATAATTTTGCCTAATGTTTTAGGTAATTCTAGAAGAGGAAATGTTGCCAAAGGCAACTCTGAAGAAACTGTAGCACAGTGCACTAATTAGCAAACATTTACTCTTGCTTGGCACTTTTTGCCTTGGACAGAGTTGTCACAGAGCTGGGACAGAATGAATTAGGACAATCTCTGAGCCTTGTGTTTCTCGGCACAGACGATAATTTTCCAGGCAATTAAGATGAGCTGCACTTTGGAAAGTGGGGTCAGTGCAAGCTCATTGGTGGTGTGATAAAAACCAGCACAGCCTTGTTTTGGTCGAATGTAAAATGCTGCTCGTCAGCTGTCCTACAAGCTTGGGTAATTGACCGAGATTTTTGACAGATCACCAAAATGAAAGAGTCATTATGCTTTTTTAAGCTGAAGTTAGACTCACTAATGTTTCAACAAAGAGCTGCATTTTAAATACATTTACCAGCTTTGAAATAGAAAAAACAAAACAAAAACAATCCTTCAGCCAGAAGGCTACAGAGCAAATAATAACTCTATGGCTGTTATCAGTTAACTGTGAGGTATACTGTATGCTTTGATCAGAGTTTTTATCTTACTCTGTCACCAGTTTTTTTTTTTTCTTATATACTGCAGAATAAACGAATGTTGAGTAATTTCATAAGGTTCTTTAAAATAATTTTTGACAATGAGCCTTCATTATTTTTAATTAGTCTACCTTGTCAACAAAATAGTGAATTTGAAGAACTACTTGCTTTTTCTTTAAACATAAAATAAAAGTTAAGTCACATACAGTAGAGGGTCAAGTAAACACACCTTTTCTCATTTCCAGGGCTTATAGTTAAGTCTTAAACTTACTTCACTTAAAGTGA
>NW_015150632.1:672883-697530 GCF_000732505.1 Cyprinodon variegatus | reverse complement strand
TTCAGTGAAGAAATACTCTGTAATTCCGATAAAACTTGCTCGATAGCCACGCTAACACTAGTTTCATCGGCTGAAGCCACCATGTTCTTTAGACTGAAATGTCGCGATTCTCGTTGCGTCACACCTCAACCCGCTATAAAGCCAATGCTGATTGGACGTTCGTTTGATGAACAGCTCCAAATTTTCTTCAACGGAGAGTCTCCAGACTGATTAGCGAGTGAAACCTTGAAAGCTCGCGAGATCAGGATGGTCTCACGAGGCTACAGATTGTGCCCCCCACAGACAAATATATCTTATGTATGTTTAAATCTAGTAAACATCAGCAGATTTCTTGGTCAATGCAAGACCAAGTTTAGAGGAATGTAAATGGTCTTATTTACATAGGATATAATTTAATATGTCCTTTCTACGTAAGTATTTTTTTTTAACTCACTGAACCGAAGTTTATCATCAACAGTTTTCTTTAAATTGAATTAAATGCATTTCCGTTTATTTATATAGAGCCAATGGACAAAACGTAATCTCAAGACACTTTACAGAGAGAATTCAACCAGATTATACAGTCAGATTGGCTCAAGGTTTTCTAAGGAAAACAGGCTGATTGCAATGACTCATTGATTTGAAAGCAATCCCTTAAACCAAGCATGCTTGTAGCGACAGTGGAGAGGAAAACTTGTTTTGAACTGGAAGAAACCACCAGCAGAACCAGCCTCAGTGTGAGCGGGAATCTGCTAAGGCCGACTGGGGTTCAAGGAGACAGAAGTGGACAAAGAAAAACCAGCAGAGAAACAAAAGGCAACTGTCAACCAGCTCCTGTCGAGGAAACACACAGCCAGGCAGACAAGCTCCAAGCCAGCTGCCATGTAAGAGGATGAAGGATATCACATACAGTTAGTCACAGTCAGAAAAACAGGCATAGCTCCAACATCTATATACAAAGGTGTTGTTGACAGCTTTGTTCCCAACTTTTATTTTGCATTAAGGTCATTTTAAGCACAGGTTTTGCATATGTCACTTGAAAATGGTCATTTGCTGAGCCATTTCTAGGAAGACTTTGAATTGTTATTTGGATCACTGATCTCCTCAATGGTAAAAGAATACTGCAGAATGGGAGAATAGAGATAGAATGAAGCAGAATTGAAATTATGTCGTCCAGCAGTCTAAGCCTATGAGATATGACTGTAGAGAAAGCTAAGGATAAACTGAGTGACTCGAACTATAGGCTTTAGCAAAAATTTAAGTTTTAAGCCTTGCCTTAAAAGTAGACATGGTTTCTGCCTCACGGACTAAAACTGGTATTTGGTTCCACAGGAGAGGAGCCTGATAACTAAAAGATCTGCAAAAAGATCTGCAAAAACAGCAAAAACAACAGAAACACATCAAAGATGCCCTTCAAACCTTCGGATACCCAAATTGGACGTTTGTGAAATCAGCAAGGAAATCCAAAAGACACGCAGCAGAACATAACGGTGATAAGAATGAATGCAAAATCATCTCCATCCCATATGTTGCTGGATGAAGTCTCTGAAAAACTGAAGGGGATTTTCTCCAAACAGTAAATCCCAGTACATTTTAAACCAAACAAGACAAACAGCGACTAGTGCATCCTAAAGACAAAATTAAACAACCTCTTCACAGACGCATGGCCCAACACAGAATAGCTAACACCTCTGGACAAGAAGGTACATCTACACCTTATGGACAAAGGACATTCTTTTGGGGACCAGAATGTTCAAATTTTGGACAAAGAAGACAGGTGGTTTAAGAGGGATGTGAAGGAAGCCATCTATGTTAAGAAAGTAAAAAAAAACACTTAAACTGTCATGAACTTGGCGCTGATGGTTTAGTTTTTTCCTTTGCTCCTTGCTCCCCTGTCTGATTGGTTCTGCGGCTGATTATCGCCGATCATTTTCACCTGGTTCCTCTACTATTTAAGTTGTGTGTTCGCCTCCCAGCAGCGCCAGGTTATTCGTGTGTTTTTCTGAGACGTTACCTAGCAATCTTTAGTCTGTCTGTTTTCCTGATTGTGACCAGTTTCTGCCCTGAGGATCTCGAGTTTTGCCTTGCCCCTGTCTGCTCTGTTTGTCATTTCCGGCTTCTGAACCTGGAACTGTCTTCTGACTTCGGCCTTGGATTTCCCTTCTGGACTCTGTTGCTGCTCGGCGTCGGTTGGCGCCTGCTCCGCTCGCTCTCTAGTAACTCTTGGGGTGTCGCCTGCCGCTTCTGTGGACAAACCTCCGCGAACGGACTGAACTTTGAATCAGAGATCCGCCCCGCAGCAGACGAGCAGCCCTGCGCACCTGTTTGTTTGTTAATAAAAGCTTTGAACTTTCCCACTGCCTGTCTCGCCTTGAATTCTGGGTACAATATTCTGAGATCATTACATAAACAGAAGGAGTGGACTCAGGTTTCAGCTTTCAAAAACCTACAATGCAGCGATTGAGCTGATTTCTTCCCACTATCATCGCAACCCCCACCCCATACAGGGGACCAGAATATCTCACCTGTTCAGCCAGGCCAACAATTCACCCTAACAAACCCCCCCTTTCAGAGACATAGACCAGTATTGCAAGCTAAAAAAAGAACCCAAACGACTGCCCATTCCTAAGGGGCGGACCTGTTCCTCTGGTTCAATTTGCAATTTGCAAGCCAAATTGTCTATGTTTACTGTATGAAATGGATGGCCAATTTTTTAATACAACCCTCTCTCGCTTTTTAATTATCTTGACAGGGTAAACAAATATATCTTCGATAAGGCCACATAGGTTTGAAACAGCAATTAACTTGTAACTTGTGCTGAATTTGCGTTCATTCTTTAAATTCTAGTATTCTAAAAATACATGTGCTTGTCATTTAATTTACTCTCTTTTTTAATCCCTGTAAAGCATTTTAAATTACTTGGACTTTGACAAAAAACTTGCCTTGCTTACACATAGTTTGAAATGAGTAGCATTCAAACATGGCACGGCTGAAGTCGTTTTAAGCTGATTTAGTGTTGTCTGCAGTATACTTACCCAACTACTCTCAAGTACACTTACAGATGCCCTGTAGAGGCATTGAGGAGGCACCCTCATTAAAGTCTTTATCAGTAATTAACCCAGTATCCATCATCTCCCTATAATCAAGCTAATAAGCAATAAAATGGTATTAAGTGATTTGTAATGTGCACAGACCATTAATCATGCTAAGCATTTGGGTACAACCACAGCTGGTCCAGTGTTGTCCTTCTTGACATTGTTGGTACCATCAATTAGTTTTTCAATCTTTACATTGTGAACGTCTGTCTCTTGAGGGGAATATCCAAAATAGGTTAATGTAACTTTATTTACCCATTGTGGAGAACCTTTAGAACAAATAATTTTTTATGGTTACCACCGTTTTTGTGTTATAGTTTTACATTAAATAGCAGAAGAAAAAAGAATTATTATTAAAGAGATTAAAATGTAAATAATAAATAATTATTACAGTGCAAATTACATAAACTGGCGGGGTTTACCTATAAGCGTTCGATTCTTGAATAGGAGCTGATCGGATGGGTATCTGACAGCCAATCAACTGTGATTTCCAACTGATGATGTTGATCCTAACAACAAAAGTAGCCAATCATGTTTTTTTAGAGTCGTTAACACCTTGCCACCAGCTGTTCGACTTTTGTAAATAAAACATTGAAATTGACTTGTTGATGTGAGTCAAAAAATACAAATCAACATGACAGCTTTTATTTATTTTTTTCAAAATTGGACTCATGTCTTATAACAACAATATAAATAATAGAAAATAATTCACACCTATTAAAAAAACGGTTTCTTGGGTGTGCAGGTGGCGCAGTGGTTAGCGCGCACAACCCATGTAGGGCTTAAGGGCTGATTATACTCCCTGCAGCAGTGTGTCACAGTGAGCTTAACGCAGACATTTTTGATTTCCGCTCAATATTGAAGCATGGTCTGTGCTTTACACTTTGGGTCTAGATACGGCCGAGGCGGTGAGGAAGTGGGGGCGAGTTTCTGCAACAACGTAAGGACATGACGGCGAGAAAGAGCGGGGATCCAGGTGGAAAAAGGGTCCCAGCGTTCTCACGCACCACGCTCTTCTAGCTGATCCAACTTCACGAGTTGTTTTCCGCAATAATGGTCATTAAAAAAAAACAAGCAGGCCTCCTGTCTGCGGTGACTTACAATTTGGAAGAGGTGCAACGGAGTGTCTGAGAAAGAGGGCGGGACGTCTTTTTAATTACTGCGACAACTACGCAGACGACCTAGTTTCGAAGTATAAATCAGCCTTTAGTCCTTGATGCGGCCGACATGGGTTTGAATCCGGCCTGTGGTCTATTGCCGCACGTCTCTCCCTCTTTGTCATATCCCTTTCCTGTCAGCCCACTATCTAAAACAAAAAAACGAGCCACTACTGCCGTCTTTTTTAAGTAAATAATTCTGCCATGAACATAAGTGGATCCATTTGTCAATTTGCTGCTCCTCAATGAAAATAATAAAAAAAAAGTCATATATTTTTTTATTACTGAGGTGATTATTCATTTAGTTGTTCTGGCTTAATTGGCTCCTCTGTCAGTCAGCTGCTGGACAAAGCAGGTGCTGCACTAGAGTAACTGATATATCTGTATTCTGAGACAGTTAAATAAACCAGCACTAAGTCAGTATAATTCCAGTTTGTCTGGTATGTCATATTATCTCACAGTTACAATTATTCCCCTTTCCCATTGGCCGATAAACCAGTTTGAACCCGGGAACACTGAGCTTTTAGTGGCACTGGGAACAGCTCACTCATGCGTTTCTACCCAGGTCAAATGAGTGGGCAAGAGACCTGAGTTAAAATTGCCTCAGCTCGGAGCGGCATGCTGTGGGAACACCAGATTCAGTATGATCTGCAAATTTAAATGATACCATTGAGCCCAATGTACGGACGTCAGCACACCACGCCAGCCACATCTGATCCAACAAGCCAAAACAACTGTTTCCATTTGATAAACATGGCGCAGCACTTGCGAGAGAGATTCAGACAGATAAAAGAGCAAAACAATAAAGAATATTGACTACGCTCGATTACGCTACGATTTCTGTCGCTCTGGTGACATCATCAATGCTAACCCAGCGTGATGGTGTCACGAAACACGCAGCAGCGGGGGGACAGAGGCCAAGCAGCTTGCTACCTAGGGATTAGACCCAGCTTTTTTGCCAATGGGAAGGCAGCCAAATGCCGATTGTTAGCGGGTCGACCCATGATTTGAAAAACATGCGTTAATGCCGTATTTTCAGTGGGAAAGAGGTTTAGATACATTTACTTGTTTTTTTTTGCATCTATCTGCTCATTTCCCTCTGAGTGCAGCTTTTATTATTGTGATTCATTCCTTACCTTTAAACATTCATTCCTTACCTATAAACATATGCATTTCTACAGAAAAAAAAGCACATGCAAATGCTGGCAGCACCCACAGGAGATCTCAAAAAGCATTTGTTATGGGTGCATTATTCTGTTTTGTTATTTATATTGTCCTATACCAACATAAGCCTGGTTTATGTGTCGATTATTATTCAAAAAACTGAAGTGAATTATCTTAAAAGCTGTCACATTCATGAAGTATGTATCCATTTTGAGATAAAGGGTATAAAGTTAGAGTAAGTGCTAAAATCTTGCTGACTTTACACCACAGTACTCATTCTTGCATTTCACATGTTTTTTTTTATATACAATACTTGTGTTACAATAATAAAACTTTATAATTTGGAAATTCAGTGCCAAATGATGTAGCTTTCACTTACTTTGCTTTGAAGAATAATGATTAGTTCTAAGATGCTCCATTCAACAAAAAAGAATAAGAGATCTTTAAATACAGCTCATCTTCATGGCAGTAAACAGTAAAATAATTCAGCCTTTTGTTACATGTTTATTCAAAGTAGCATCTAAGAAATTGATGGTCATAATGCCTTTAGGTTAAATCATCAGAAAAATTGTGTTAGAGATTAAATCAAAGGTATTGATCAGTTATAAAATCAATGCAGTTTGCATTAACCAATGAAACTATTTGGTTAATGCAGTGTAAATTTAAATAGAATAAGAAATTGTTCACTCCCAGATCCGTCCCTTCTGCTACAAAACAATCAAATGACTTCTAGCTGGTTTCCATGTGGATAAAGCCTTATGTAGTCCAGGTTAAGTAAACAGGATGCAAAACCCTTCTAGTTGGCCAAGCTCCTTGCAGATATCACAACTGTGATTCTATATTTATAGAAATCTGCTTTTACTCAACCTTTTGTTGTTTTTTTCCCCTATTTTTAGGGTTTTTGACAGAGCTTGGGGGCTGGCGAAAGATAAATGAGGTGATTTACCATGGCAGCCCGATGTAATAAAGATAAAGTGGCTTTGGAAATGTTCTTATCTATGTATGTTAGAGATACAGTAATAAAAAGGCCTAAAATAGATGAGGTTTGATGATCGGTGTGTGGGTGCAAAGATAACATTAGCCACGTGCAGTGGAAAGACTCTGCTCTTGTTAACCTAAAATATGCTGAATGCTTCATTCTTCAAACAATCTCGCCCTCTTTGATCATTTCGAGGTTCCTGCAAGTACAAAACAACAATAGTAAACATGTTAATTTATTCTAAGGAAATGTTTCAGCGTGTATCTACAATTAAATGTGCTCTTCCACAGGGAACACTTGCTTTCTCCAGCTCACAGTTCAATTTGTCTCCCTGATAACGCCAAGGTTTTCTTCATGGCAGTTAAACAGAGCTTGGAGTCTGGAATAAGCTTGCGACGCTGTAATGGTGCAAACAGACAAAGAACTCCATTCATTTGCTTTTGTGGCCTTATCTGGCTTGGGCCAGTACGCTGCGCATCCTGGGAGACCATGTGCGAGAGAGATCCCGTGTATCACATCTGTGCGACGGTGGGGAGCCTGTATCTTACCTAATCTGCAGGTCATTTACCAGCGTGGGTGGTTTCATTAGTCTTCTTTGCAACAATACTTGCTGATTGCAATCTTGCTTCATAGTGATTTATAATTCCAGCCCCTTGGAGTTTGCAGAAATACCTTAAGCAACTGCTCAAATAAGATAAGAAGGGTTCTTTATGTATAGTGTTGTCTGCAGTGTGCATCAGAAAGAAAAGAGAAGCCTTGGGGTGACGCTATACTTTATTTTTTTTGCAACCATTTATAGTTCTTGCAGCATATGCAAAAATGCAAGAGATTGGTGTATCTGACTTCTGGAACAAACATGGGCTGCAAATGAATGAGGCAGTTGTCAGGTTCAATTTGGTTCACACAGAATGCTGTGCCACCTTCATAGGATTGCAGAACATCAGTAAGAATAAAACAAATCCACGGACAAAAGGGTAGAATTGTGGCAGTTTTGTCATTTCAGAGGAAACGATTTTGTCTTTTCATCACAGTGAAATTTACATAGAACTGTAAAAAACCTGCAAAAAAACAACAAAAAAAGCACGGAGGAATAGGGAGGCAGGGAATGATACAGTAACCATAAATAGACTGTAAAACATAACAATTAAAAGGACAGAAATAAGAGACATCTTTGCAGAGGTGTGATGCTGCTAATTGGATAGAGGGGAGAAAAGATGTTTAATCATTCAAAACTTTTTCACTGTGAAAGTCTGAATAATTAAGCATTTTCCTTCTTGATGATTTTTCACTTTGCTTGTTAGAAACACGGGCTCAAATATGTGCAAATCAAACCTTGTTTTAATTTTCCTTTGATTGCTTTTTTACATTTGATATGCAGTTAATTTCTCTCTTCTACCTTTACACAAAGACAGTTGATGAAAACAGAGGGGCTATGAATTATGTAAAGGAATTTTATTACAGCTGAAAAACAGCTAATGGACCTTTCCAGCTCTTAGATTAACATCTGTGTTGCTGTGTTTGAAATCCTTTTACTGTACTAGAGAGGTCCTGAAGCATAACGGTTCCACTGTAGAGGCCGTCTTTAGCAAACTTATCCAGCTGAAGCAACACAGCAGCCCTAGACAATCATGCAGCCACCACATGTTATTTTCCTTTTGTAGATTTTAAACAATGTGATAGAAAAACAATGTATTTTTTCTGCTCAGCCTCTTTCTAATCTGTGAATTGAAATTACCCCAATTCGAGGCAAGTGAGCCTTTCAATACCTTATGTAGTATTCTGGATTATTTTGTTACCTACTGGGTGAGTCACTGATGTGCTTCTGGCATAAGACCTTTTTTTTATTAAGACTGAAAAGGGTAACCAGTGTTCTGGATTCTCATCATAGCTCTCACAATGATTTACTGGATCTCCAAAAATTTAGAAATGTGTTTTTAAGCTGAACCAGATTAGAAGATTTTCATGACTCTTCTCATAAGTTTCAAAATTTCTCTTTAGTGTTGGTTTGTGAGATCTGTACGTTTTACACCTTTTATGATAAAATATTACATTTGAAAATGATGCATAACCAATATAACACATGCCTCATAGATGGGACAAGATATCATTTGTTAATTGTAAGACCAGTTTAGGACAGGTTTTCAGTTAAACAAATATGCATGGAAAAGTTAGAAGATCTTTTTAGTCCTCACTAGAATTTTGTTCCACCTTTACCCAATGTATTATGAACGTCACATCTATACCTTCCTTAAAATCCAATGAGGTAGATAAAACATTATTTGATAAAATACTTAATTAAACGATTTACTTCAATCAGAAATCAGTTTGCTCTTAGATATCAGATTTTTAACCTCCTGTGATTACTCTTGAGGCAGTAGTTAAAGTACGTAAAGACCACCTAGCTTCTTTAGCTAGGTTTGTCTTATGAAAATAAAACTATTAGTACTCCAGTAACTCTTCCAATAAGCTGTCATGCTCCTGTGGCAACCTGTAGGTGAGCAGGTGGGGAAATCTACTGTAAGAAATCACAGTTAAAATAATTTATGGTAAACAGACAAATGGATTGGACATAGAGAAGGCATTCATGGTGCATTTTGGGGGCCTGCTTTAGGAGTAGCAGTTGGAACCCTCTACACACACAACACATTTATATTATTATTATTTGGGTTGTGTATAGAGTTTATTATAGAGTAGAGTGTAAAGCTTGGAACTCAAAGCTATTTCTGACATTCTTAATTGAAAAAGCTTCTTAGATTTGAAGCAAAACGTCTTCAAACTTGGAAACAAAGTCTACTGGATTGTTTATTTTTTCCTTTTTACGAATGACTATGACCTGGATGACTGAGAATCTTCACCAGCAAACAAATCAGTTCCAAACAGGCCTAACCAGGACTAAGGAGGAGAAAACCAGGTCAAAGTCATTATACAGTATTAGTCATTAGATATTAATTATGGTCTCAATTTGGTATTAGTGTGGTGTAGAAGTGTGTCTCTAAAAAACCTTCACCTCTCAACAAAACAGAGGGCATCCTCTGTCACAATCCAGAAAACAACTTTATGTCCTTTACAAAAATTCGAAGTTCACAACATAGCGTCCTGATGGACGCAGCAAGTATAAACCAAGCCTAATACATTAAATGATTTAAAAAAATTTTAGGTTTCAATCCTAAACCAGACCAAATTGTAAAGAGGTATCTGCAAGTTCAGGAAAGGTCAGCATGTCAGGCCTGCAGAATAGAAAACAAATAGAAAGTCTTTTCCTCAGATGCTCTCTGCCCTAGTCTGTGGTATCTCAAAGTGTCCTTTTAACTCAGGGAAAAATGTTCCAGATAGGTCTGGTTTAGCCAGAATCAGCTTTAAGAGGTCCACTTAGCATTGAATCGGTCTGCAGATTCGGGTCCTTGGCTTGTTTGGCCTTCCATTCATGGTGTATCTCCGATGTGAGCCCCCTCTGAGAAAACGCTTCACAGCTAAGAGGATGGACAAACATGTAGCAACTAGCCTCAACATTGGTTCTCTATATTAAAATTAATATCGTGGCTTTTGGAATATGTTTGACCCAGAGTTGACCAATTTTAATGAATACATTCTTTATATTTTGAATGTTGTTGTGAATTTATCCCAAATGTGTACAGAGCCAACAGATAGACCACGATATGAGCTTGAGTCAAACTTTCATCTAATGTACTAACACACAGCCAGGTGGTTGTGTGTTCACAGAGCGCTACATGACAAACCTAAAGTTATTTGATTCAATATGAATATTGAAGTTACAGATTTTAAGTATAAAGATAATCCAATTTTTCATTTCTTGGTAAGACAAGTTAAAAAAAAATTGAGAATTGCTAAAAAAAAAAAAAAAAAAAACAGGATCAATGCAACAACACTGGAATGTATTTACAGTAACTTAAATACACACGTGTATTTAAAATTTGCTTTTGCATTCTTGTATTTAATTTAATTGATCTTAATTTGCTGGTATGTTTTGGGTTTCAGGCAAACTTGTTTAAATTTCTCTTTAGAACAGTGAGATAAATATTGTCATTGACATGTATGTAAAACTTCAGATAAGACATAAAAATATTTGAACAACACTACAGCAATATATGCCAACTGGACCTTTTTTTTTTACTTCATAGAATAAACTTGGTTTAGCTGGAGTACTAATAAATCATTTTCTAAATGGAAGTATTGCACATCCACTGCACATTTCATAATTGTGAGTCAAATTCATAAGGCACTCATTAAACAATGTAGATCTTCATTACAGCCTGAGGGGCCTTAAAACTCTCCAATTCATTCACCGCCAGAGCTCTCAAATCTCATAACTAAAATGCCCATCAATACCCTATAACAAGCAATTTCCACATGCATAATTCTGTGGCAACATACACTGCCTTCCCTATTAACTTTGCCACATGTCTCACCATGTTAGCTCACTGTATATGTGTGCACCTCATTATGGTTATGTAGGCCAGCACGACTCAGTCCCTCCTAGTCCCATTCCAATCAGGGTGGGGAGGGCAGAGCACTGGCACTCAGCTCTGTGTGCAGAGTCAGTGTGGATAAGAGGTATAGCCCGAGGCATGACTTAGGAGAGGGTTTCATATGTGACTCGGGTTCTTGCTTATCGTTGGAGAGTGGCCTATATGTAATGTCTGGATGTTATTTCCAAAATAAAACATCCAGAATTGACCCCAAGTAAAGAAATAAGTCAGCCATCAACAATATATGTAAAACGGAGCATGAAAACAAAAAAAATAATTGTTGTCTAAGCCATAGAAAATGATAAGAAAATCAAATGTATATGTGTGAGTAATTTAACTATATTCTGTCTCTATTTGGGTTGAAACTTTAAGCAAAAAATACAACAAAAACAAACTGTAGAATTGAAAAGTCTGTAATTTTCCATCTGATAAATTAAGCAGAGAGCCCATAAAAGTATATAAAAAAAATAGACCACTATATATGCTATCGCTGTATTGCAGAGGCCGGGTTGCAGAGGTGCCCAGACTTTCTGATCCACAAACACCTCCTCCAGCTGCTCTGGGGGGGCCCGAGGTAACACCAGGCCAGCTCAGAGACATATTCCCTCTAGCGTGTCCTGGGCCTTCAGCAGGGCCCCCTCCCAATAGGACATGTGTGGAACACCTCCCGAGGGAGGCGACCAGGGGGCATCCGGAACAGATGCTTTAGATGCTTTCGACGTGGAGGAGCAACAACTCTCCTCCAAGCTATTCCCGGGTAACTGAGCTTTTCACCCAATCTTGAAGGGTGCACCCAGCCACCCTGCAAAGGAAACTCTTTTCAGCTTGTATTTGTGATGTGGTCCTTTCGTTCATTACCCAGATATCATGACAATAGGTGAGGGTGGAACGTAGATCGATCAGTAAATTGAGAGCTTTGCCCCCTGACTCAGCTCCCCCTTCCGTTGAGACAAGGACTTTCCACCGACCTGAAGAGGGGAGTCCACCTTTCTCCGCTAAAGAATCATGGCCTTGGATTAGGAGGCGCTTATCGTCATTCCGTCGGCTCCACACTCGGCTGCAAACCGACCCAGTGCATGCTCAAGGTCCTGGTTTGATGAGGCCAACAGGACAACATCATCTGCAAACAGCAGATATGATATCCTGAGGTTTCCAAACAGTGCACCCTCTGGTCCCTGGCAGTGCCTAGAAATTCTGTTCATAAATGTATGGAACAGAACCGTTAATTAAGTTCACAAGATGATGATGGAATTTAATTTACTCTAATAATACTTTATTCATCCAGTCATAGGAACTCCCCACTCCCTTCCCTCCATATCAGCACTGTGTACCCTATACACTGCTTAGGTGCTTCTTTTTTATGAGTTTTCAACAAATTCCCTAAACTACAGTATTTTTGTTTCAATAAACCTGAACAATTTTCATTTATTTTTAGTTTTTTACTGATTAAAGCTAAATTTATTGAATCACAGTGAACGTATTCGTTTTAGGTATAAATAATGACCCATTTGTTATTCCTTGCTGACCGGACTTTTCCTTTAAAACCACACAATAACTGTCATAGATGTGAAATGTGCTTATTTCTTTAATGTTAAACAGCAACACACTGGAACACTTTTGCCATTTTTTTTCACTTTCAGACTAGACTTATGTAAGGGCTTATCAAGGTGTTTTAATAATCATCAGAAAATCTAATAGCTTATCCAAAATGCTATAACAAGAGTACTGGCAGAGACTGGAAGAGAAGATCACATTCCCCCTGTATTAGCTACGTTTTGCTTCAGTGGCTTCCTCTAAAATCCAGAAAGAAATTTAAAATCTCCCTCCTACAAAGCTCTTAATCACCCCATCTATCCTATCCTAAAGATCTGATTAGACCATTTCCCCTGTAATTCAAACCTATCTGGGAGTATAAGACTTTTAAAAAGCAAACAAACAGGAGTAGTCCACGGTTTAAATATACTGAAAATCACACTGCCTTGGGGATTACAATTGGAAGTATTGGTTTGGATAAAAGAATAAATGTATCCAAACCCAGTGATCCTACATCTTCCATTTATCACCCTGTTGTTGTCTGAGATGCTGGATTATCTTCGAATATCAAATGTAATATCAAAGATATGTGCAGCTCTTCCTACAATATAGCTTTCTATGAACAGTGTGCTAATGTGTCTGATGTAGTGTAAACTGTAAAATGTAGTGTAAAGCCTTTGAGGTCCATGAACTTGATAAAGCACTATAGGTACAGGCCATAATAGTCCATCAAATATCTATTTGCAGCTGTTATTACTCCTATCATGATACGTCCAACTGGCTATAGTGACATAAGCAGGCTTAGAAAAATACTGTATAATTAAAAACACAACCTAAATAATCTAGATAACAACATGTTATTAATGTATAAAATCTTTAGGTTTTAGTTTGAATATAAATGATAAAGATGTTAAATGTTATGTAAAATGTTTTAAAAAGCAGTGGAGGAAAAGCTAAGGTTGAAGCCCATAATGAAAAGTTAAGCTCACATTGGAAACCTTTTGGAATACTTTACATAAAGTTATTTTCCATGGGTATTGAACCCTTTTTTGTTCATTTAGAAATGATGGGGCTTTTGGCTGAGATTAAAACTAGTCTATTGTGAATGCTAGACAAAAGAGAATACTTCTTAAACATATGAAGAGATTGCAAGTTCCCACTGTGTGCACATGCATTTTCTCCTAGTTCAAAGACATGTATCTTAATTTCATTGGAAAGAAATACACAATCTGAAAATGTATTTAATGGGGATTACAGGGCTGCTGGAAGTAATTTTTAACAGGTTCTGTTAAAATTTTGTTTAATTTTTCTCTTGGACAAAAGACCTATGAGCCTATAGGCCTATTTAAATTGCAATAAATAAAAATAAATAAATTGATTGAGATTCACTACTTTATTGTCATATACACTTCAGTGCATGCAACCAGATTCTATAACACAAAGACAATCATTAATCAGTTACTATTATTTAACTTCAAAATAAAAAGAATTTCAGTGGCTTTACGCCAATTTGAAAAGCCTGAATTCAGAAAGGGATGCTCTTTCTTAAATTTCTCTCTATTGTACTGTAGGTATGCCTTTTTTCTGACTGCATAAAATAAGACAAGTCAAAATCATTTCCAAAAATATTCATAAGAAATTTAAATTGTGCAAAGTATTTTTAATATATATATAAAAAGAAAATCTCCCTCTCACCACTAGGGGGTGCTCAGCCCCAGCAACCCCACATACATGTGGGATGATGTCTGCAGTGTTTGTACTTGTTGGATCTATGATGGATTGGCGACCTGAAATGTACAGGATAGGGTAACCAGGGGTCCCCTGAGGAATTCCAATCTCGACCGGGATTCTGGTTGACTACAGTGCAGCATGTAGTCGAAACATACTGGGCATTCGAACCGAGCCATCAGCTCTTGGGCTGGTCTGGGAACCCTGGCAGACAGGGGCAGGGAGCCAGCGGAGGTAACAGAGGTTGGGTGCAGCTAACTGTGTTCAGAGCGTTTTGAGTCAGTGTTTTTTCCTGTCTCCCGCTGCTCCCGTGTCCCGCATCTCGGTCTAACATCATCGGATCTGTCGCTTTGAGACATCTGATTTGCAGTTGTATTCACTGCTTAGAGAGTCGCTACATGGTTGAAAGAGAGACACACAGCAGCGCTCAGTGAATATTAACCAGCAGCTACTTTGATGTTTAAGTAAAAGTTAGGTGACAAGCTGGTTAAAATAATTAGAGATGCCGCAAACAAAATCTGTTCGTTAGACATGTGGAGTTTTTTCAGCTAAAAATGGCAAACAGATTGTAAGTTTAAAGAAGTTGGTTTTATAATGCAGGAAGTTTGAGAAAACAGTTTGTTCTTCTTTACTGGCTAACAAAAATCTTGTCTTTTTAGAGGACCATGACTCAAAGTTACAGGTTAAAATGAACATGTTTTTTTATTGTTCAGACAGAATCTAACTGCAGAGCTTCTACATATCTTGCAATTTTGTTTCTGGCATCATAATAGTAAATAGTTTCCTAAATATTTTTAGACAGAACACAGAGAGAAGTAGGGAGAGGTGCAGATTTAAAGGTGAAACAGATTTACTGGGACACACAACATGCACTAAAATATATCTCCAAGTTTACCACAAAGTTTACAAGAAAAAAATATGCTATGTTATATTTAAAATGCAGCATATCCGATTTTTTTCTTGCTGGAATTGAAATGTACTTCAAGGGATGCATGATATATTGATTTTGGCATTGGAATCGGCTCTTATTAATTATTTTTTTTTATGCATTGATGTTTTTGTGCCCTTTGTTTGTAATGCACTAAAAGGCATCTCTGTAACATCTATAAATATAACTATCAGTGTGTTGTGGTCTTGTGTTGTCAAAAATAGGAAAGCTTTCAATAAATATCTGTTTAAGCTCATTTTTGGAAAATTAGCCCAATGAAATTATAACTGTAATTGTAAATAAGGCACCACCCGAGTGTCCCCACCAACTTTTATCACAAAGTTACACCATTAACATGATGCTAGCTTAACCGGGCAGGTGAGGTGAAGCATGTCAAGCACGTTAAGGAAGGCGCGTGGAAGCATCACCATCACCGGGTGGGGTTTGTTCGCATCATTTTAATTTAGGCTACCCTACCCATAAGGGAGATTGGAAGCAATTTCCATCTTTGTAGAGCCTCTTCTATCTTTTTTAAAAGTGGGATGTGGTTAAGTTAATTTAGATGACACAGTAATTCCCAAATATTTGACGCCTCCTTTCTCTGCAAATCTCACAATTCTAAACTTCACCACCATAAAACGGGTGAATCCAAACAAAGCCCCGAGTTGACGTAAACTGAGGGATGTTGCCTTATTTGGTGCAGGCATGTACTTTTGTCACGCCCCAAAATTGACATACAGACCAGCCCACTGGTTAACTCGGCCAAGGGGACCATTTTCAGCCCAACCAATGTAACACACCCTATTCAGAGACCTTAAGGACCAGCACTAAATACCCTATATAATCATTCTATGACTTCTTTAATCCTCCTGAACCCCCATCCCGGCATTATGGCTAGAATCATTCAGACACTTCCTTGCTAGAGCATCTGGCCTCTTGTTCACAAAATTGCTTTATTTACGTATCAACACACAACCAACTTGTTGCTATGTAAGTGTTGATAAACTTCCAAGCTTTCAAATTATTCTGGTGTTCCTGTCTACTGCCATGGACTCAACAAAGGAAATGTTAACATTATATACATTTCCTCTTGTTATGCTCCTATTTCAATATCGTAGCAGGGTACTGTAAGGGAATAAATAAAACACTTTATTTTATGAGACTTAAATAAGAATGTATCTATATTAGAGCCATTGCTGTCTAATGTTAAATAAACATTGACCTTAATAAACTGGATATCAGTAACAGAAATGGTTTGAAAGTAAACACATTAAACTTGTTTTCCTAATTTGCATAACTAGTCAAAATGCATGCAGAAATGTAAAAATGTATGAATAAATAAATAAAAGAATGACTGAATGTATAAAAAAATATTAGTAAATACACAAATAAATTATTACATAAACCATCAAATTAATCATCCTAATTGCGAATTTATTTATTTCTGCATTTATTCTTAATTATGTCTATTTTAGTCCATAAGTTTAGAGAGTCTGATATTGACTCTTTATGCCATTAACATGGCATATCCAAATGGATATGAAAATATTGGCAGTATTTTGAAAATCTTTCAATCAGAAAATAAAGACCATTTATATACTGATAATGTCGCCACCCAAAGACTTATGCAATGTCACAAGATTGATGTTGCATTCATTTTTTCAAGATTCTGCACTGATAATGATATAGTCTGACCACTGCTATCACTCTACACAAATTTATGTATTTCTATTTTCAAAGTTCAAAGTGTGATCAAATTTTTAAGATTGTGGCCTTTACTAATAAAACCCTGCCCCTGCAATGTACCTTTCTCTGTGTGTTTTCCTATTATATGTTGTTCACATACAGCACTTTGAATTGTCTGGTTACTGAATGATTGCTCTCAATGCAAATGCCTTAAATCCAACAGGATCACAGATCAAGCTTGGTGTTTTCTCTGTAACCTATTGTAAATATTTGTTGTAATTTGGGCATGTATGTCTTTATGTCGACACACTTCGTATTCTCATCACAGATGCACACTTAGCCCTATTAGTAAGATCCCCTGGCTGAAAGATGTGCAGGTTTAACTTTATTTCCGAAAGTTGTTTTCCAGCAATATCAGACTCTTTGCTTTTTCCTAAGCGTGAACAACAGCTCACCGACTGGAAAAATGCTGTCCCAGTGAGCTTTAAAAAGGATCCAGCAAGAATTAATGTCTGCTCAAGGTGTGTGCTCTGAGTTCATTAAACATTATGTGCGAGACTAACAGCATAAGAGATGTACACTGCCCTTGCTTTAACCTTTGATATTGATTTATATTACAGTAGGAGTTCATGCATCATTTACTTATTAAGGAATACTTTATGACCAGCCCACTTCAGATTGGATTTTCAGCTTATAGTATCCTTTGTTCAGTCTGGCTAAGCTGCTAACTGAACCTGACAGCCATTTGGCAAGAAAGGCAGGATCTGTCCACAGTTTAAGTTTAAGGGAAAACAGCCGACCTTATTTCACTGTACATTAAACCAATTAGCGAGGGATTGGGAGGGGTTGCGATAAAGTGTTGGAGAGATTTAGCCAAATACTTGTCAGCTGCATGTTTTTAGGGATAGTTCACACACACACACCTATTTCTTAGGGGTAAAAACACAAAAAGTGCTACGCACTGATACCAGTGGCAGCCTGCAGTCTGGATGCTAGGAAAATCCATTGAAAGAATGCAGACGGTTGCAAAAATAATGATGTTCATAAATAATGATGGCGGAGGTCTCGAAGGCTTCATATCCATTCTCGTGCCAGGCAGAGGGAAAACTGGCAGGATGAAGCTTATCTGCTAAATGCCATGAGATTCTTGGGGGAAAAACTACTACAAATCCTACTTGGCGGGAAAACAGTCATGCATGTGTGTGTCCTTTCGTCTTGGTTGTGGAAATTGGGTCTCCCTAACAGCTTGTCCAGAGGGGGGTAAAGATACAAAGTTATGTGTGAGCTTTATCTCACCAAGAGTTTACAGTTGCGCATGAGTGGATGTGAAATAAAGAAGAGGGTTAAGAGGAAAAAAAATAAGCTTATCCCGTGTATGCTGTGGCATCAAAAACACCACAGGGCTCTCTTACCCTAGACGCGGGCGCTGCTGAAGTCCCAGACCATCAACGGCATCCAGGGCATAGAATGCAAAGGGCATCTGAGTGAAGCATACTAGAAGTGAAACAAATCATAAACATGCATGGAAAACCAGAAAAAAAGAGGAAGAAGAAAAAAAACAATAATCAACTCCATGTAGTTGTGTTCCTTGAGGAGATAGCTAAGGTCACTTCACCTCTGCTGAATCGCTTAGAAGGCAACTACAACTGGAGATTGGGTTATTAACCTCAGTAGAAGCTTACTGGCAACACACCAATAGGAACATCACAGCAATGCAAATTTAAATAGCATGCCATGTTTAGCAGTCTACATGCTCTACAATTAAAGAGCAATTCCCTTTTGACCTCAGCTTGAACCTTTGCATATTCTCGGATATCCTCTATATTGCAAGTCGACTTTCTTTTCAGTTTGTATCGTGACTTCAGCAATCAAGTTGTGAGCATATTTTAGCAGCAGTACAGGTGAAGGAATTCTAAACACATATATAACTCAGTGTCCCAGATTTCTAAAATCCTGTAAAGAAACGGAAACTGAGTGCATGTGGGGGAATCAGATTCCTTTTTTTTTCTCTCCGCTTTCTCCCTCTCTATAAGGAAGGGCTATGTTGATTTGAATTATTAATTTTCTCTCTGCATTCAGTTTGTATTTCTTGTCCCATTTTTTCCATATTATACTAGGGATCTCTTATTGTTTTTCAAGATAGTATATTTGAAACTAAATATCTACAGATGCAGTTGACCTTTGTCTCAGTTTTGCAGCACAATAATTGCATTTTACACTATGAATAAGATTCGCTCTTTATTGTAACAATTGTCTATCAAACCTAGCCTAGTAAACTAGCCCCACCCGCCAGTGGCCAAAATCTTTTTTGCCTGCAAGATGGTCTAGCCTCGATCAATGCCCGCGGCCCTAGAACTGGCGGCCCAATCACAATGCAGAGATGTGTTTTGAATTTTTGAGGGCGTGGGAAAGAAGCTGCACGACGCTGGAGAAAGCACAACAAGGAAGATGGCAACAACTATTGAACAGTAGCATGCACTGCGGCAGCAGCAGCGTTCAATGGAGCGCTCCATTGAAAGTTAAAAGTTCTCTTTTCTGATGCTGTTGTTCAATAAAAGTATGTTTTAAAATCATTTGAGGCGAGAATATTATACTTTAAAGCAGGGGTCTTCAACGTTTTCCAGCCAAAGGACCCCCAAACTGATGGCGAGCTGAAGCAGGAACCCCCTAATTATATAAATTGTATGAAATGATGTTCTATCAAACTGGTCCTACAGTCACTGTATTACAAATAAAAAAACAATTTCCAAAGTTGAGAGGACCGTGACAGCCAGCGGACCTCCAAGGCTAACAGCAGCCAGGGCTAACCGCAGCCCGTCTGCAGCGGCCCTCTCGGCATAGTCATGTGTGAAGCTTTGGAATCAGTTTTGGAAGGATTAGACTTGGCGTTTTCGTTGAAACGTGAGCAGGAAGGCGCTCTACGCTTATTCATTTTTCAGAAGGAAGTATTCACAGTTTTACCGACAGACTGTTTGTTTACACTCTCCTACTAGCTTTCTGTCATGCTTACTATGTCATAGTCAGATGTGCTCATTGGTCAGAGTGTTGGCCAATAGGCACAGACATCCATCCATCCATCCATCCTCTAGCACGCCTATCCCGAGTGGGGTCGCGAGGGGTGCTGGTGCCTACTGTATGTGCAACAGTCAATGAGCGAGAGGCAGAGTACACCCTGGACAGGTCGCCAGTCCATCGCAGGGCATAGGCAAGGACAGAGGTTTGAAAAACAACAGGTTGTATTCATCAACAATCTTGCGATTCATCGGGGCCAGACTAAACTACACATTTAATCTCACATTTAGTCTGGTTTATCAGGCTTTATCAAATCTAGAAGTTCATCAGCAACTGACCAATCTGAGATTGGGATTTGTCCAAACTGAAATGTTCTTCCCTTGCAGGAGCAACTCCGTCTCTTATAAATTTGCATCTCCACCAGAATTTTGCAATAGGAGGCATAGATGACATAAATGCATAGTCAAAAGCTACATGATTCCAATATGTAGTAGCCAATTCAGATAGAGTTACTTTGTATTTAGGAAGTGGAACAAAATGATATTCCCAAACACAAAAATTAGTCTTAAAAATTCCAAAATGTGGATAGATTTGCTGTGAGAAGCTGAAACCAACAGTAATCAATGGGAGCTGCCGGTTTTTCCTCAGTATAACAAATGGTTCTATTTGTGGTTGAATTTTTTTTTTCTCCTTATATTTAGAATGGAAAAAGTTTGTGTTGCAATAATTACAAAGGCATGTGTAAATAAAACACATCCAGGGGAGTGAGTTGCCTTACATTTTTTTTCCAAGTTTATAAAATAAAAACAATGCGTGTTGTATAAACAATGCGTGTTGTATTTGCCTTATAGTGTTGATATGATATTGATTTAATGTAATTGTGCATTGAAATCACACAGCAGGACATACCAGGTGGTTCAGAATTGTTTAAGAATCAAACATGCTTGTTTTTAACCTAAATTACATTTAGGTTAAAAACATTTAGTAGCACCATGGCAGCACCGATGAATAGGTAGTAAAAACCTATCTTCGTGTAATGACGTCAGAGGGAGAACACATTTGGAGCTAGTACAACATTCTATAATGGAGAATAAGGGACACATTGATGATTGCTCCAGCACATCTAGTCTGGAATTTGTTTGTTGGGTAGAACCAACAGTAAAGTAAGTTCAATCTTAAGAGAAGGTAGTGATGTTAAGGAATAAGGAAGCATCACACCTTACAGATCAGAACCACCTAGATCGGACCTCTACCCTACAGACAGATTCAGACAGAGGGGGGCGGCTAGTATGGCCATAGCATCCCTGGTAGAAAACACATGGCAAAAACATGGCTTGCTTCACCTCTGGTACATATATTATAAGTAGCTTTTTCAGTAAGAAATATAAATTTGTATACACTACTTTAAATGAAGATGTTAAGGGTTTTTTTTTTAAGACCGCCACCACTGTTACAGAAATTATCCACCATATTGTTAAAGGTATAGCTAGAAATTCCATTTGCCCTTTACTACAACGGTTACAACAATTAGCTTAGATAATTTCTGAATATTTATTCAATTTCTCTTGCCTCAACATCATCTCGGCATGGATGTGGAGTTAGAAGTGGGAGCACTGGGAGGGAAAAAAAAACATCCCTCTTAAAATGTTGCACTGACTCCAATCATGATGAAGTACTTCAAAAGGCTGGTTAAAGAGCATACCGTCTCCAGTCTGCCACCAGCATTTGACCCGTTCCAGTTCGCCTACCGATGGAACAGCTCCACTGAGGACGCCATCTCTGCTGCTCTCCACCTGAGCCTTGGACACCTGAAGTAGAAGAACACCCACGTGCGGATGCTTTTCCTGTGTCCTCCTCACTGTGTGGTGTGGAGGCTGCAGCATCTCAGACTGGAAGGTGAGGAGAGTGGTGAGAACATCAGAGGATCATCAGGGCTCCTCTTCCCTCCATTAAAGACATTTCAACCCAGCGCTGCGTGTCCCGAGCCCGTAATATCCTAAATGACCCCTCACAGCCCCAACATGGACTGTTCTCCCTGCTTCCCTCTGGAAAGAGACTTTGAAGCATCTGATGCAGGTCCAGAAGATTCCAGAACAGTTTCTTCCACACAGCCATCAGACTGCTGAATGTTGTATAAAAAAAACCCTGAATGTTGGAACTGTCACTACTATACTACAGTTGTATGTTCTACATTATCATTGCTGCTTAGCTTTATCCTGGCTGCACTTTAAAAAATTAAAATGTCTTGAGAGCTTTACAGAACAAAATTTCTTTTTGTGTACAAAATGACAATAAAGTCTGTCTAAGTCTTAGTCTTACTCTTGAGCAGCTGTACGTAGAAAAAACACTGTTCATCTCACTAAGCAGTGCTAGAGTCCCCTTAATGGCTTTTTAGAAAAATCATTTTATGCGGATACCCCAAAAATTATTACATTGATCATCTGTACTAATGTTTTGGTCTACAAAAACTACTAGAAAATGTTAATATTGTGTCATGAGCTCTTAAGGGTTTGTTGAGCAGGCAAAATACCTCTGATATTATTGTGCTTCGTTATGATGCTGTTTAAACTATCCCGTGTCTGCCCAAGCTTTGCTTACAGTGGATTGTGTTTCAGAGTGATTTTTCAATTAGCATCACATCACCTGCAAATGTTGGCTTGACATATTGACACATCAAAATCTATTATAAAACCTAAATATAAAATTTGAACATGGGCTCCCACTCAGTTTCACCCCTTAATTAATTTCTACAATTATTTTTGCCATTCCAACCCTTCCTTATTTCATTTTTACACATGTGCACTATAGGCATTGTATATCACTTTTCTTTTGACTTTCTGTGGGTATGAATATTTCTAGAATTATAGCAACGAAAAGGCAAAAATGTCATATATATATACATACATATATATATATATATATATATATATATTGCAAAGCTGGCTTTAAAATGCATTAAATATTTTCATAAACATATCTTTTTGTGGTCATTGGGTTGTAGGCCGAGAAATGTAACCTGTTATTCTTGTGTATTTTTATAGGCTTACATTCCTTGGGTAGTATGACCTCTGAGAATGACTTATCACAGCCTGAGCTGTGAACATCACTATTTTGCAATAAAGTCAAGTGGTAAAATGACTCACCGCCCTTCTTTTGTATCATATAGTCTCAGCTGTGGACAGAGTGAAGGCACTTGACCCCTGTTGCCTCCTAGTTATTATATGTTCCTTGAAAGAAGGCAGTCCATCTCTTATTTTCCCACTCTGTGGCCTGTATCTTTTAATGGCAGCGAGTTGGTTTTGCTGTGAGGCAGCTGAAGACTCATATTAAATCCTCTAAGTTTACTGCCTCTGCTAATGCTGCCGCCTTTCCCCCACAGAGACAGGGTTCCGCTAACAGTTCCATCCAGCGCTATTTACTATAAAATCACATTGCAGAGCTTTAATGACCAGGGTTGTAAATAATTACACAGCAAATTGCTCATTAATCTTTGCTGCAATAGCCAGCGTTTCTGCTCTACAATAGAATTCTGCTGTGCTGGCACCCTATGAGTAGTTCCTTTGATCAAATGATGGTCATCTGTTTTCAATTCTACCTTGCTGACTGTGAGCATTAAGACAGAAGAAAAAGAAAAAAAAATCTATTCAGCACTCCTACTAATGCATCCTTTAGGTTGAAGATCAACAGAGGGGATTGAGACATTCCCAGCCTGTACTGCAGGTTGCCTGTTACACAGTGTGTGCTCTCAGCTTTCCCCTATGATGATGAATACTGAAACTGCATTTTCAATTGTCTCTAGCCCTCTCATAAAGACCCGAGAGAGCAGGGCATACTTAGAGACCTGAAATACCTTTAACAGTAATGTGCTGTTCAGTGAAGCATTATAGTGTCAAGATTGACACCATTTTTAGGAGCCTGTCCATTAGTGTCAGTCAGCCACTATTGTGGAAGATTAAAATACATTCAGGTTATTTCTTCACCAAATGTTTTATTAAGTTTTAACCAGAAGGATGGTTGCTCTGTGCACACTGCCTTTTCTCTCTGCAAAACAAATGCAAAATAAATACCTGTTAGATTTACAGTATTACATATTTTTACACAAGAAAAGACTGGAGGCTTTATTCTTCAAGGGCACTTCAATATCAAATGGATCCCACAATGTGAAAACCTTCATTTTCTTTAACCTTTGACCATTGTTGCTTTACTTAGGATGTGCAGTGAGGCAAGAGAGGATCAGTGTCAGCGAGGCAAGCACGAGGCTTAGTTCCAGCCTAGGGCCATCCCCACTGCTCTACTGGCCTGTATAGACAGCACTCAGGGTCCATATACTTGTACTCTCCTTTTCCTAAACTGTCTTCGGAAGCCACTGAAATATGCATTGTTTCGTCAAGGTCAGACATAAGTAACACAGTCAGTCATACCATCATGTGTACCATACCAGCCATGTTAAAGATGGCTGATATGTTAAGATGGCTGATATGTTAACCATGTAACCCCCTTATTTCTGAAGAAAAAAGTAAACAAAGTTTTCTAATGATACTCCACATTTTGCAAATACTCAAAGCTACAGTACAATTCTGCTTGTTCTCAAAATTTGTGCTCATACTTGAAAAAGTTTTTTTCTACTTTTTTAAACTTACCTGGAGTTGCCATTGCTGTCTGAGTTGAAATAAGGTTGAGAAAAGGTTTCTTCTGAATATGCATAAAATCCATCTTGAATATAATGCTTAGATTGCTTGGTACAGTTGGACTTTTAACATGAAATTAACATTTTATTTCCAGACGGAGCCCAAAACAGTGGAATGAGAAGGTAGAGTTTATGCAGTTATACAAGACATGGATCCAGGACCCTTGCAACATTATGTTCAAAGACAAGAACATATAGGGCCGGATGTATCA
>NW_015150632.1:664926-671770 GCF_000732505.1 Cyprinodon variegatus | reverse complement strand
TTTTTTAGCGTGCGCAGTGAAATAGCTCACGTTTTTATACACCCAAACCTTTGATAGATCCGGCCCATAGTGTGGTTTCTGCATCTTTTCTCAATACGCTAGAGAAACAAAGGAATGACAAACCTTGCACCATGGAAGCCACTGAATCTCCCATGACAAAAAAGGACACTTTCACTGTTGAAGATTATTTTACTAACTTTTCTTACAAGCCACACCTAATTGCTAGGACATTACCAAGTGTGCTTTGATCTAAAAAACAAAAACAACAAAAACAACAACACAACACCCTTTGCAATTTGCTATTAGTAATGTAGCATTTCTTGTCGATTTCAAGTACCACCTTCCTCATCATAAACCACAATCTAAAAAAGTTATAATTTCATATGATTAATCAAAAGAATAATGCATGTTATGGAAAGCTTAATAAAAATAAAAAAAATAATTAACTATTTAGCAAAACAAAACATAGAAAATACATTTCTAAACAAATGTAGCTTTTAATGTAAAATTATATTATTTTTGGTTTTAACAGAAACTAATCTAATTTGGGACTTTCATAATCAAACAACTTCCCGAGTGGTTTCCAAATAAAAACAGTTACTCGGTACAGTAAGGGGTTAGCAAAGCAGCTCCTAATGGAGCTACTGTTATACAAAGCTTGATTTTAGCTCAAGGTTAGTTTTTTCAGTCTTTTAATAAGAGAACAAGCTCCAGCCACTCCACATGCATGGGCCACAGCATGTTATGAATAGCTCAGTTGACTATACATTACAGCAAGAAATTCAACATGTCTGCCAGAGGTACTTGGGGAAATCACATTCCTTGGTGTGTGGGAGTGTTGCTTTTTATTACCTGCCTCAGAGCTTCAAATCCAATTCCATCTCCTCACTTCTCCCTTGGCCTTCCTCCATCAGCGTTCTGAGAACACTGGATGGACGGTAAAGCAGCCGTACAGCTATAGCCTGCAGGTGACTTTAAATTAACACCCTTCATTAAGGGCATCCATCAGATACGATCCATGGAGAGCACCATGAAGCAAAGACGAAGGAATCACTACTGCACATGAGATTTCAATAAAACACTGAGTTAAAAAAAAAAAAACAATATAAGTGATTCAGTGTATAGATAGAAGACATTTAAGAAATATTTTTGGTTTTAAATTGGCTGTAAAACATGGTGCTTAAAATCTTTCCATACCAAGCTGAAAAGAAGAAGACCTAGGACAGATTTGCATGGGTCGAGATCAATAATTGTGAGGTTGCAAACACCAAAGTAGCCATCCAAAGCAGCAGGCATATAAGACATCCAGGGTGACTGCAAATTATTCCTTATTTACATTCAGGGGGACTTAGACAATAGTTTTCTTGCCAACTTATTCTGGTGAAACAACAGCCACACTTGGTCGACAGAGCTGTGATTTTCTTTTCTTTTTTTTTTATCATCTCCACTGGCCGGGAAGCTCTAAAGCAATAGTGGAAGCTTTAGCAAAAGGAAGGAACAAGGAATCTAGACTGCCGAGCATACTGCTGGGCCAGGATCCCTGAGCTGAATTTCTGAAAGGCTCATTATTCTGGATTTGGAAGAAAGTGGCATTGAGGGGTAGAAGGGGTGAACAGGAGCTTGAGGCGAAGTGTCCATCAGAGCTGCTGTGGTGCGTTTAGACACATCACCACTGGGACAAATAGGGATCAGGGGTTGGAGTAAAATCAGACGACTCACCCAAGACCAAACCACCAGATAGCTTCGTCATATATTTGATGCCACTAAGGCTGACAAACATTGGAGACTTCTTATATATAGACATAAATTCCGAGATTACACCAATATCTGTGTTTTGGAAATTTTAAGATTATATAAATATTTAAGAGAGCTCTCTTATTTTCATTAATTCAGCATAGTACATCCTTAACGCTGAAGATTGCGATCTCATCTGATTGCACTTAAAGCTGACACCTCACCAATCTGCATTGGAGGGCTTCAAAAGGGAATAAAATTATGAGGAAATTACAAGGCAAGTGAGTTTTGGTCCCACACAGGGAATTAAAACTTATTATCTGTGACAACCTGTCAGCCAGCAAGAACTCAAACATGAGCACAAAGCTCCAAGTGCCACAGAAGGGAGCAGCAGAAAAAAAGATGGGAAGCAAAAGAGAAAGGGGCAGTTTGAGACATAAAATTTGCACTGTAAAAACACCTTTTGATAGGCTGATGGATAAATGATTCCATCATTTCAGATATGACCAGCTTTACCTTAGCGCACATATTAGTCATATGACTTTCTAAAAATAGTTGCTTCCATTTGGAGGCTACTTAGATAGCTACTTGAAATCTTTTGCAATAGCATGTAAACCCCTTCAATCTTTATTTTATGTTACATATATTGACCACCATATCAGGCTTATATAATTAAAGTGTGAAAGTGGACACTTTTGCATTTGTACAAAATATATTATTTTGTATGTGATATACTTTAGTACTGCATGGTGTCATAGTTTGCAGCACTGTTTTCTTGCAACAAGTAGTTCCTGTCTTTCTGTGCCTTCAGCTGTTAGGTAAAATGGCATCTCTAAATTGTCCTTATGTGTGAATGATTATGTCTGTGATTCCCTCCGAAGGGCTTGCAACCTCTGAACGGTGTACCCTGCCTTTTGCCCAGAGCCTGCTGGAGACACGTACCAGCCCCACTGTGACCCCAATGGATTAATTGGAAGATGGATGGCTAATTGGAAATATATTATATTTTATATCATGATTTTCAGACGAGTCACATAAAATTATGTATGTGGTATGATCATATTTGAAAGTTTTCCGTATGTACTTTGTATATAATTTTTCTGTATTTTTTGGAATTCCATTTAAAATATGCATACTCTCATATATTTACAAATATCATTATATTTAGGTTTACTGTATGTAAGTAAGTGAGTCCCTGACTTTTCTCACTGTCCTTCTTTTTATTTTGCAATATAACACAGAATACAAACAAAGGACCCAGAACTTCTTGGAATGGTGCCAGCAGAACCACATTCTGATTAATGCAGGGAAAACCAAGGAGCTACCCCATTGACACTGGATAACATCCAGGGAATGGAGATTGACATAGTGGATGGACTCTTATAAGTACCTCGGTGTTCATCTGAATTATAAACTGGGCTGGACTCACAACACTGAGGCTCGGTATAAGAAAGGTCAGAGCAGACCCTTCCTGCTGAGGAGACTGAGGTCTTTTGGACTGCAGGGGTCCTTCCATGACTCTGCTGTGGCATCAGCCATCTTCTATGGAGCTTTCTGTTGGAGCAGTGGCTTATCTATAGCTGAGAGAAAGCGGCTGTATAAACTGATCAGGAAGGCCAGCTCTGTGATTGGATGCCCTCTGGACTCAATGCAGGAGGTGGAAAACAAAAGTATCCAAACTAAATTAACATCTCTGTTGGATAATGTCTCCCACCCCATGCAAGAAGCTGTTGCAGAACCGGAAAGCTCCTTCAGTGACAGACTGCTGCACCCTAAATGTACCATGGAGCGTTATCACAGATCCTTCCTCCCAATAATTGTAAGACTCTATAACCACAACTGTTCCCAAAAACTTCAATAAATTGATACATTCATGCTGAGTTTGCTCAGTTTCTACCTTAGTCCCTTAAACAACATGCTGCTGTCATTGTGCACATCTCTGATGTTACTGCTATTTTCATATATCCACTACTGTAAAAATTTCCATAGCTGTATATTGGTTATTTATTCTCCAATATAGATGACGTTAATGTCGGTCTTGTAATTTTTTTAAACACTTGAAAGATGTTTGTCTGTTTAATACATGGATGTAAGTTACATTGGTTGTTGTCATTGACAACAACCGACTTTTATGTTGTATCTTTTGATTTTCCATTATAATTAGAGTGTATACAAAAAAAATGTTGTATACAGCATACAACAATGTAATATTGCAGTTGGAGTAAGATAAACAGTACCAGTATAAAGTGCAGCAGTCATCAGAATGTAAACACTGTAGGAGAAAAAGAAACCAGTTCTTTTTATTTTTATTTATTATTTTTAACAGTGTCCTGTCTGGCAATGTGGCAATAAGAATAATTGTCTCGATCCCAAAAAGAGCCCAACAGATTTTACTTTCACAAGTGGAGCAGTATGGCTATTGCCATAGTGTTCCGCTTGTTTCATGCATATAAATTGCTTTATTATAATTATGAAGAGAGTTTTAAAGATTATATGGACACTGTAATGTAAGTAGAACAGAAGAGGAAAAAACAGGGAAAAAAAGGAGAAAAGATGACAGAAAGAGGAGATGAAAGGGAGATAATGATAAAACATTTTCAATCTGCTTCATCACCTGCAAAGAGATGTAAAAAGAACAGCACAACCAACGGACATGGTACGAGACATACAATAGAGTAACACCTAGATACTATCGCTGAAGTAGTATTATTTAATCTGACATGTACTCTGTTACCTGAAGATGAGAATATGAGCTTTCTGTATGGAAGTGAATCTCTTACTACCTGGAACCAGGCACCTGTAATTGTTTGTGAAAGTGCACTTGTGTATGTAAAGTTTATCCATAGAGACAATGCTCAATAGTGGTTGTGTAGAGCCGAAGAGGCGCCCCCCCCCCTCAGAGCACCGAGTCCAGCGCCGGGAGACCCAAAGTGCCAGACGCCTAAAGGGACCCCAAGAGCGAAGGCACCAAGGAGGGGCCAGCCCAGGAAATCAGACCCCCACCAAGGGAGGAGGCGAGACAGCCCCGAGGAAGTCCCCCAGCCACCGCAATGCCGGAGCCCCAGGGAGCCGAAGGGACAAGTCCGCGGGCCCCAGGGATCCGAGGCACCAGGGGCGCCCCACCCCCCGGCAGGAGCACCAGCCGGGCCCCGCGGAGAAGCCTCCAGGATTGAGCCAGTAGCCTCCCAGGCATCCACCCCCCAAAACCCCCGAGCTCCACTAGTGGACCGGTGAACCAGCCAGTTGAAGGAGAGCAGGACGGGGGGAATAGGCTCCGCACTTGGCGGAGACTTGAGATGTGCTTGGGAGAGGGAGCAGTGCAGACCCCAACCTGGGAGAGAAGAAAAAACAAAAACTCACAGTCTTACTCACGCCTTCCCACCCTGGTGCCCCCACTCACACCACACAGAAAAAAAACAAACCAAAAAAACGCGGACGCACATTCACACATAACACTCACATCCAATAATACCAGAACCAAAGACCCGGCGGCACCGGTGGTTGGGACCGGGATTATCAGAGGACCCAATAAGTGAACCTAAAATCAGGATGGGGGGGAGGGGAGCGGTGACACGGGCACATCAACCCATCTCGTTCCTGCTTAGAGCCTGGCCCCCCACTCCGCACCCGGACCAGACCACCCCCAGCAAAAGCCCCCCCAGGACCGGGAGGAAAATAATGGTGTAAAAGGGCATTAATATGAAATTATTAGACATGAAAAAAATTGTCACTGAAGAAGAACTAATTTTTAACGTCAGTATTTAACAATGTTTAGATTTTTTTCTGCATGTCCATGCCAATTGTCATTGTGTCTATGTATTTTCTCTCTAAATGTTGCAGTGTTTTTATCTTTTGGAAAGCTTTCATCCGTGGTATTGCAACCATCAAAATGTCATTTAGGCATGTCCAGGGCTATTGAAATAACCCAGATCTTCCCAAACTGTTTAGTTTCTGCACTAAAATCAAATAATTCACTTAATTAATTATCATAGCTCAGGACAGGAGGACCCAGTATTAAAGGTGAGACAGACAGTTGGATAACTCAAAGTGTTTATTAAGCATTTTATTAAGAGCACATGAAAAGAGAAATAAAACAAAACGGCAAAAATAAACAACACAGAAGATATACAGTAACTCCTAGAAATCTACTTCAATACCTGTATGAGAACACAAAACAGGAAACATAACATCAAACAGAAGACAACAAAAGTAAACATAAATAAATGCCTAAATACACACACCATTAATGTCTGATCTGATGGGGACACCAGCGGAAAAAATCAAATATGATTTATCCTTGTTTTAAAATGATCAACTGGATTTCATTTTTTTTTTCATTTTAGTGGAAAAAAAACGTCATTTTGCGTCTAATATGAAATTCAAAATGCTCTTACTCCATTTTTTTTACACCTAACAACTAAGTAGGCCACTTGTGTTGATCTTTTCAAATCTAAAATAATACAGCAGGTTCAGGTGAAATTTCTAATAAAAAAAAAATCATGATTTAAAAATGTTGAGAAAATAAGTCAATTCTAAAAAATAAATGATTACATTTAATTTACATTTTTATCATGATAGATTAAATGTTTAAGTTCTCTTATTGTGTTTGATTACATATAAAATCATGATAAAAATAAATAAAGGCTTGAAGACATTGGCATGTATGTAATGAATTTCTATTGTGTGTTTTACTACGTGAATTGAGTTATTGAAATAAATAAACTTTCAGTTATAATTCTAAAAGAAAAGAACCTGCAGTTCTATGTATTTTCATTATATTTGTTGAATCTGTTACCCCCAGATTCCACATACTCCGTCAGCTCTCCGCTCCGCCCCGCTGACATACGTCGCGCGGAGCGCTTGTCTTTCATGGAAATCAATGAGAGCTGTTCCACATCCACCGCTACTCCTCCGCACGTCTCCGTCCACATACGTCTTCTACGTCCGTCACCGACAAATTACGAGCCAAGCTATTTTTTGCTCCGCTCCGGTCCGGCCAAGTCAAGATCCGCAATAGCAATCGCACCAAACAGGAAAAAGAACATTGAGAAATTCCGGTTCGTCAAATTGAAATATAGCAGCAACAGATCGGTGACTAGAAATTATAGCA
>NW_015150632.1:662983-664398 GCF_000732505.1 Cyprinodon variegatus | reverse complement strand
ACGAAATTGTTTTTGCAGGCATTTTTTATTAAAGAATTATAAATACTTCGATAAACATATTTAAATAATTTTAGTGCCAATTAAGTGCCTTGATTAAAAAAAAAATAAAATGAATGAATTGTAATTATTTTTAATGATCCGCGGAAACCCTGGTTCATCTCGCGCATGCTCTCTACGATCTCCAAGGAACTCAGAGCGGAGCGGACTGGAGCCACAGCGGAGGATGTATGCTTTGCTTTGAGCAGGCGGTCTGGAGTGCAGCGGGGCGGAGCGCTGACGGAGTATGTGGGATTTCGGGGTTAGTTTAACTTGAGGGACTACAGATTAAAAAGATGTTTCCGTACTTATTCTAGAATGTTCTGTTTTGGGCATTGTCATTTTAAAAATCCTCTATATTTGATACTATGCTTGAGTATTTTCTCAAACAAGGTAGAAAATAACGATAGCTATCCTCTGAATCCGTTGTAAGATCTCTTCTGTCTTCTGACTCCATAAATTTATTTATGGTCTGTTTTCTTTTGTTGTTGTTGTTGACTATGTTCTTTATTGGTGGGTAGGAAGGGAAAGAGTCTGTTATAATCAGCTGATTTCTTCTAAAGCACTTTCTGTGGCACATAGCTTCATAAAAAGCACTAATAAGCCCTATTAAGCTGAATCGACCAGAGTTTTTTTTTCCTCCTCTTGGTTATGATCTTTTGTGCAGATCTGATTTAAGCCCAGCAAAATCTGGTCCAGACCAAATAACAGGAGCGAGCCTTACTTGCTGAAATGGTCTTGATCCACTTCATATTAGACTCTGGTGCAGGTTGCTTCAGGAATCATTACAAACTGGCCTTAGTCTAACCCAAATTCAAAAAGCTCACAGCTTTTGGGCTTAGCAAGCTATTGTTGTAGTAAATGTAATACGGAAACTATACCTGATCCACCTTTTGTTGCCTAGCAACATCGCTACCAGCAAGTTTTGAATCTTCTTGGGTGGTATAAGGTAGGTAATGAGGTCTTTGAAGACAGTAATACTTTAGTTAAATACTGTTTATAAATTTCTGTATTTGATTGTAAAACTGAAATACAAAACTATGAGAAATCTTAAAAAAATATTCAAGGAAAATTACATTTAAAAGCATATATTTTTCTTTCAAAAACTTTTTATCTGATCAGGAAATGAAAACCAAAAATAACCCAAATTGAACAAAGAAGAAAGTTATTGTTTAAGAAACAGCATTTTTTAAACTATTTTAAAAAATGCATTCTGTGTTCAGCAGTTGGGATTAGAATGTTCGATAACACCTGGCATGTGATGTCACAAAGAGACTAAAGCTGATGATATCACAGACTTTGGAAGGGATCTGAGCTTATAAAAGGACATCAACCAACTCAGTGTTCTTATCTGTTCCCAACCTTCATCGAGACAGATC
>NW_015150632.1:657559-659908 GCF_000732505.1 Cyprinodon variegatus | reverse complement strand
TAAAATATTTTTTTTGTCGCTAATGGTCACTAAAATGTTTTTAAGCTCAACATGTCCAGTATTAAAATTCAAAACCTTTATTTACAAATATGCTCTGTTTTTTGCAAAGTGGAGCCAGCCAATCCTGTTCGCGTATGCAAATTAGCCATGTGCTTTTCCGCAGTCAATAACACGGGCAACGCAACAGATTGCGTGAAGACAGCAGGGCTTCACTCCTGTTTGTAGACCTCAACGGACCTCCTCTGGACAAATTCGACCCATTTCCATTTGTCAGAAACTGGATTAAAGCAGGACATGTGCGTGCATGAAGGAGAGAGACAGACAGACAGTCTTTGTGCGTGTCTGTGTTTTCATAGACTGACTGCCTGTTCAGGCTCTTGCCCACTCCACCAGATTCACAGAGATTCATCCACCAAGCAGTCAGGAAACTGAGCACCCCTCAAAAAAAAAATCTCCTGCACTACTATTACTACTATATTTATTTACTGTTCTTTTGCACTGTTACTGTTACAAATGCTATATCTTACATAATTGGTAATAATAAAAATAATTTTTCTGCTGCCATTACCATCTGCCTTTTTGCACTAGCATAAGTATTGCATATTTTATATTATTTTACATTTTATTGTGAAATTGTTTACATTTTAGTACTAGGAACTGATCTTATCTGTTGTGCCTGTGCACTTTATCTGTTTCACTGTTGGTGAATGAGAAACGTCCTCTCGAGTTCTTGTATGTCTGGTGAATCTGAAGTATTGACATTAAAGCTGACTTTGACTTTGAAATGTTATAGGCCTACTGCATATTGAGAAAATTTAGATAGGTATTGCGCAACAATCGGGAGATGGGGACCCCCCCAAATATTGACAGTTATTTCGCACACTGGGCGCAAGCATTTGTTAAACAAATAAAAGTACGGTATAAACGTTGTTGTTGTCTGTTTTTTTTATTTTTTATTTTATTTATTTTCTTTTTTTACAAATAACTACTGTACTGTACTGTAAAATAATATAGTTATCAATAAATAAGTTATAATTTCAATCATCAATACGAACTGAGGAGTTAATATTGCGGGGATCAGCACCGCCCCGCCGTGACGGATTAGAACGGGAGAAAATGAAAAATGATTATGAAAAAAAATACAAAGTACAGTAGGACAAATAGTGACTGACGTGTACAGTACAGTACAGTATTTCACTGCTGTTCTGACGGAGCCGCTGCATCCTGACTCTGCTCTGTGGCTTTTTTTCTTCTAAAGCCTGCGGTGCAGGTGTGTTTTTGGAGAGAAGAACATAGTTATCGGTAGTTGTTGTCGCTCTTTTTTCTTCTGGGCCAAAAGATCCTTATAAACCGACATGCCACCATCAATTATGTTTGACAATAAAGTTTAACAATGCATGATGCAAATCCGTGAAGCAGCGAGACCGTGAAAAGTGAACTGTACATATTTCGCAAAGGTTTTTCTTTATATTTTTTAAAAAATGTAACTAAATTTGTAATTCTTAATATTTTCGGAATTGTAACTGAATTATATATTTTCTCATTGTAACTGTAACAAATTAGAGTTACTCTGTTTTAGTAATTAAATTACGTAACGTCGTTACATGTAATCCGTTACCCCCCCCAACACTGGATGTAACATTGTAATGCATTGCTGTAAATAACCTTTATATGGAAATATGCTCCAGATAACTGAAATGAAGCCTATGTTGACAAGTGCTGCTGGGGTAGGTAAGGTAGGCAAAGGTACTCAAACTAACAGTTATTTTTATTTTTTTTTTATTTTTTTTACATCCAAGGTGGCATCCAGGGTGATTTAAAAGAATACTTCTGGGCTGACTTCTTCTTAAAGTACTGCAGAGAGAGTCAACAATGTAATTGTCATGTGTTTTTTTCAATACCTTTTTGATTTTTACATGTTTTACTTCATTGGAAATCTTAGTCTGTGCTGTTTCATAATCTGTGTTACATCCCCAAGGTGGATGTCAATTGGTTTTGCACTGAAATAATTCCTTGCTCTGTTTTAGGCTCCACCTTTAAGATCGGGTTCTGCTTCCTGGGTCTCCTTCCAATCAGTAATCATTTGCACACTATTTGAGGGCTCTAAAGCATCACTTTAGGGCCCCTGGGCTATATGTCTGTCATAAACCCCTGCTTTGGTGTGTAAGATTGAATTCTCTTTACATTTTCTCTTATGTGAACGGGTTCAGACAGCTTTGGTAGGGGAGAGCTGCCTTTTTGTTTAACCCCCGTTTTCTCATGGTTATGTGTATGTTAAATAAACTATTTTGTACGCTTGTGTATATATATATATATATATATATATATATATATATATATATATATATA
>NW_015150632.1:654821-655823 GCF_000732505.1 Cyprinodon variegatus | reverse complement strand
AGTTAGTTAAGGCATCTTTTCTTTTTCCTTTTAGGGTGGTTTGTTTGTTTTTTTGGCGTGAGGTGTTCCTGAAGCTTTTACCACTCTGTACAGAAATGTTCCTATAATGGCAGAGAATGAACCTCTTTAAATGCTATTTTGACTCTTCTATTAACTGTCTAAATGTATGTTGGTCCCTTATATCTCCTTGACCCAGCCAGGGGACATAAAAACTGTAAATAACTTAAAATAGCCCCAGATAGACTTGTTTCTGGTTCTGCCATAACCTGTTAAAATTTTCTATAGCTGTTTTATGGGCAAAAAATGTCTTATTTAGGAAGCTATTAATTAAAATAACTTTACTTTCAGTGAAGTGTTGTTTAAAGTGGATTTATAGAATGATATTTAAGTTGTTGAGCTAAAACTTTTCAAACCTTTATTCATGTAAGAGGTATACATGTGTTGTTAGGTAAACCGTAGTGAAATGTCAATGAAAAACATGCTTGTATTTCAACCTGGAGACACTCGCTTAAAGAAAGGTTGCAATTAGAAAGATTTTGTTGACATGGGTGAATTAAGTTCTTTGGGGCTCGTACCCTGGCAGAAGACTTGCTGTTGTGAACTGACATGAGCTCTGATTATTAGTTTAGGGAAAGTATTAGAATAGTCTTCCTCCAGGGGACCAGGCACTGGCAATGGAATAGGCTTGAGGATGAATGAGACTGAGAATAGCCATCTGAGAGTGAAAGAAGAGGCGGAGCGAGGTGGGTCAAAGTTCATCTGGTATGCAGTTGGGGTGTGGGAAAAAATTGACTTGGTGATAATGGACTTGGGTTAGGTCAAAAGACAACCAATTATTGACTTTTACTGCAACAGACAGTAAGTCATTTGTGTAATGTTTTGATCATATGAAATAATTACAAGTTTTTCTCCCTCAACAATGGAATTAATAGATTTAATAATTCTTAAAGCTACAGTGTGTAATAATTACAGGGATATACAGTCAGAAATGTAATATATTAT
>NW_015150632.1:647317-653973 GCF_000732505.1 Cyprinodon variegatus | reverse complement strand
ATAATATATTACATTTCTGACTGTATATCGCTGAAAATTACACACTGTAGCTTTAAATAGCTGCATAAATATTTGTTGGTAGTTCAACAGTCCTCTGTCGCTGACTTTTTGTAGACATGACCAATTTCTGATAATGTTATCATGAGACTTGGTTATAGTTTATGTATGCCTATATTTGTGACACATGAGTATTTTCTGTTGTTGCAAGTAGTTTAGTTTTGCTGGTCATTCAAGTCCATTTTTTTACTCAGGATAACAGGTAAAATTGAGCTATCTCTATAGTTATGCTGCTATAGGCTTAAACTGTTGGAGGACATAGGGACCTCTTTTCATTATTCTGCTTTATTCCATCTCTATTCTCTATTCTATTCAAACTCTAGCTATATGATCTCTCTGCTTTTTCTCATCAAATTTGCTTCATCTTGTATGTTCATGCTTGGGTGCAAAACCTTTTATTTGCCTTCTGAATTTTGACTGTTTGCCATTTTTTACTGGGCAACCACATACGATTCAGATAAAATACATTAAAGCCTGATGTCAGGAGATAAGATTTTTTTTTTTATTATTTTATTAATAGAAGGCATTGCAGTTATTTTATAGCTCATCAAAATAATGTCGACCAACTGAAGTGAATTACACTTCTCTCTCTAGAGTCAACAGTCAAATACAATTAGTCAGACTGATGGCAAATTAGAGTAGATTATCACGCTATCTGATTTAATAGGCCTGGAGTGGGGCTCATTTGCACTAAGACAGTCATGATGTCATCAAAACTAATCCCAAAAGCCTGAGTTGAACATTTTATTTTAATGTGTCCCAAGGGGAAATCCAGCTAGATTTGGTCTACCCACCCTTTACATCCCAGCTGGGAATGCCCAGAGATCTGCATGAAAGCACAGCAAAGTATGAAGAATCTTGAAAGAGATTTTCAGAAGTCACTTTGAATATCCAAGTATTCCCAATTTTAAGCAGTCCAAAAAAGCCTTGAAGATCATTTTATATGGAAGTAAAAAATCGGGGGTTTAGCATGCAATGCTTGCTTTGGCACAGCTCAGACTGATAATGGCAGCTGTATTAATGTACAATGTTCCTAAGCAACCAAAAGCTTCCCTGTAAAATAATTCAGAAGCTCTAGGAAAGTGGAAGGGGGATTCGGCGGGGGGATGAGTGGAATTTTGGTTGCTCATTCCTCAGCTTTGTGTCATCCTGCTGAAATGTGTTACATTTGCATGGCAGCTGGAGATTCTTGGATTAAGTGCTTACAAGAGTATTGCCATATCTCATTTAACAACATAATCATCTTACGAGGGGAGCAATGTTTCATGCCTGATGCTTTACCAAGCTTCATGAGCAGTTTTCTCCCTTTCTGTCTCTTTCTCTTTTTCTGTCTTTCCTCTGGCTGCTTTGCCTGGCTTGTCTTTATCTTCCTTTGGGGTACCTACCAAAGACTGTCCATCTTTTGATGAGGTGCCATGCAACTTGCAGTTTTGGGCAATATTACTTTACAGGAAAAAAATCAGTATGTGTAACATTATAGATGGAGTTATTTATCAGAAAACTCTTTATGTGATATTTTGCTTCATGGTTTTTTCAACAAGGACACCAGACCAACCAACAGAAGAAAAAAATGAGCAAGATCAAAACAAGAGCCTTAAGGAGTAATGTGTAGAAAAGAATTACATTTGAGGCCACAGGGACAATGTCTTTAGGCCTGTCATTTTGTATTGACCCCATTTTGCTGCCAAGAGGGGGACTCAACAGTAAGAAATATGGGCCTTCCCTGTCTGATACAGATTTGAGCATTTCTTTATGTTGCACCACTAGTTTCTGTCTTTCATGTTTGCTTCCATGTTGAAAAATATGCTTAATGTCAATATAAATGTTCTTATAATATGAATATGATTCTTTTGCATCTTTGAAGCCTGTGTCTGTTGTGTTTTATTCCCAATCCAAATAGAACAGTTGTACTGTACTGGGATCAACAATGTGAAATATACAATTGTCTGCATTAGTAAAATAAAGATTACTATAACCATTAAGTACAACTTCCCCCGTAAGCCCAGAAGGTTTTAGGAGCATTTCTTTCCTGAAATTAAATATCTGATTTAAAGCAAGTGAAATCTAAAGTGTTAAAGTAAATGTAAGTATTTGTATGACATGAAAGGTATTAGAAAATAATTTTCTGGTGGAACCACTATTACAAGTGGTAACATGTATGATTTATAGGTGATTAAGTAATGAGAAAAATTTCTTTTTAGCCTCAACATATTTTTTTTTCCAAATAAACATAGCAAATCACAATTAAAACCCCTTTAAAGCTTCACATTTTGTGCCACTCAGTGACCCACGTGTTTCAGTGGAATCCAGTGAAAAGGACTGAGTAGCAGCAGCAGCAGCAGAGGTATCCACACTGTGGCCACACTTCATGTGTGTGGCCAGGGCAGTCATGCTACTAACGTATTTGGTGGCCACAATAAAAGACTTAGAAATTTCAACCAGTATTTTCTGAGGTTGAGTTTGTGGAGAAAAAAAAAAACATTTTTTGTTTTTTTTTCATTATGTTGGTGGAGAAAAGATAAATAAATTTTAGAAGATTTTTTTTCTGGCACTGTGTGTGTGGAGAGAAAATAAACAATACTTAGAAATCTAACCAAGGTTTTGTTTTACAAAGGGTGAAGCTGCTGAGCAAAGACACATCACATCAACAAGCACTCACTCACTGAAACATCAAAATTGGTGATATAGTTAGGTGACCTGGCACCCTCTTTTTCCTGGACATGTCCTGCTTTTCATACCTAAAAAAATGTCCGGGTGGAATTTCAAAATCATCCCGAGATTTTGGTCGACTATAGTGCAGCACGTAGTCAAAACACACCAGGCACTCGCACCGAGCCATAAGCTCCGGGGCTGGTCCGGGAACCCCGGCGGATGAGGGTAGGGAGCCGGGGGCCTGGACACCAGCAGCCGAGTGCTTCCCCCCGCCAGCCTTACCGGCCCCCAGCCCCTCATTTCAGTAAAAGAAGTTTAGCAAATTCTGCTTTGAACTGTCCAAGATCTTAAAAGCTGTCTTTGGTAAAATGCTTAGAGCAAATGAACAGCTGAGCATCAAACTTTGCAGGGATTTTCTGATAGACAAAAATAAGCTATGCCTGTCGAGCCTTCGGATCCTTGTGAAGACTGTGAAAAATTTCCCCTTTTATCTGTTCAGCCTGGAACACTGCATTTACGCCCTTGGCTCTGGCTCATTTTCAATAGAGAAACTGCCTGCTCTGGAATTCTTGTACAAGTAAACCCAACTGTTGGCTAAATAGCTAAACTAGTGTAGTACATCTTTCTGACCTTCTTTTTCTTGGACCAGTGAGCCAGTGGCCTGGTCTATATGTAAATTTTGGGGCATGACAAAAGTACAGGCCAGAACCAAATTAGGCACCATCCCTTAGTCTACGTCAACTTGGGGCTTCGTTTGGATTTGCCTGTTTTATGGTGGAAGTTTAGAATTGTCAGATTTGCAGAGAAAGGAGGTGTCAATGGGGTTTGAACTTCTCTGTACGTCCATTTCACCCATTGAACTATTGTTATTCATCTATGACAATGTAAACTCTGTTTAGCATTATATGACCCCTTTAAATAAGTCTGTGTAATGCTGCAAATGGGAGGACGGATACGGTCGTGGATGTATATGATGAATATTAATATAATATCATAAACATCATTTTCTGAATATGAAAGTAACGCATTCATTCTCTGTGAATGATGCTGATTATTCCTTAATAATATCCTCATAAAAAGAGCATTACATTTTTTTTTTTTAAACGTAATGTGTCTAATGGACCCAATTAATGATTTTTTATGTATGCACAAAACTACTACAAAATCTTCTGACCAAATCAGGAAATCTGGAATTTGATTGGCTCCAATGAGGGAAGAGGCAAAGGAAACTCTGAGTTTACAGAACAAAACCTGTTCCTGACCAGGTCAGCTCTGAGGAGAATGTTACTATGGCAACAGAGAGTGAACTATCTTAGTGAAATGGGACACTCAGAGTTTCTCTGATTTCAGGTTTATAGAACTCAGAGTTTTCAGCAAACCTGCTTTTTGAAATGGACCCCTAAAATGATAAACCAAACTGTATGTAAAACCAATAATAAAATTCTGGTGAAGGATTTTTAGATGAAGCCTGGCTCATCAAGTAATTTATCTGTGCCATTGTGATAAGATAAAAGGTTCTTTAAGTTTTTAGAGCTTCTACCTTAATTACTTAATGTATCTAATTGAAAAAAAAAATAGTTTTGTAGCTATGTTCAGCACTTTGTTTCAGTTCTGGCTTTTTTAAGTGCCTTATAAAAAGTTAGCATAGTATGGTTTCTACTTCTCTATTAAAATGTGTTAAATACGTAGTGGACCACTCCGAATTGGTTCAAAAATTCAAACCTTTTGCTTCAAAATTTAGATTTTTACCTGTTAAAAATTATCTTTACAAATCACTGCAGCATTTTTTATTTTACTATTCTGTTTGTAGTTAGTAAAAGAAGTTAGTAAAATAATTTATAGTGTAACCAAGTTTTATTATTATTTAATTAGCCAAACCCCCCCCAAAATGACTTTTTAAGCTGTCTTTATTAGTGATTAGCACTGTTAAAATAAACAGATGTAACCAGTAACAACTATGATTACTCCATAAAACAAGCCTTACTTTACCCTTAGATTTGCCCAAAAAGGTTGCCACTCCAAATCTGATATTTGTCATAATAGACAAAAGTGTAAAGTTTAGAAATATAACATAACTTTAATACAATTAGCCTTACTGTTATCTGCTTACTGTAAGTCTCACTCCCTCTTTGATTGTAGCACTTTATTTAAAATTGATGGTGTTTTAAATAGCTTTTTACAACACTTGAACTTCTCACATATTTTAAAGCCCACTGATAATGAAAATAAAAAAGCAGTTTCATTTTCTCACTGACAGCTTCGTTGCTGATGTAATATATTTTTGACTTTTCTTTTTATGTTAACAGCATTTGTTTATCTATAATATTTGACAGATTTTGATAGCATTAATACCAAGATTAGTGCTACAAATGACAGTTAAAATAGATCAGCTATTCAAGGCTTTGAAAAAAAAATAATTTTACCACCTTATATCCCTCTAGTGAGGCTAGTAACCTGAGAAAAGGGTTTAATGTGATTTTTAGTTTGCATGTCTTTAAAAAAAAAACATAAAGCTATGTTCAGCTAGCAATTCTTACAACATATTCTCATTATCAGTTCGTATGAAATCGTACGAAAAGTTATGCACAGCATTTCGCACGTTTTTGACGTTTTTCCTTGAAAAAACAGATCAGTGCGCAAGCGCAACCAGACAGAGGAAAAAAGCAGATCCGCGGAAGGACGTAAAACTGGGAAAAACACTGCAATAATTACTTTTTCCTGTCTTTAACTACGTTGCTTGCTGTTTTGTATCTTAGGGTCAGGGTTAGGGTTAATTGTATGTTAAATTCTATGTTATTGAATGGTGCATAAGATGCGCATGCGCAAGGATATCTTGTCTCGAGGCAAGATGTAAAAATACCACGAAATACCACGAAAAAAACGTCTAAAACGTACGAAATTACGGTGCATAACTTTTCGTACGATTTCATACGAACTGATAATGAGAATACACTGATTCTTATTGCTCAACAGCAATATATTGCAGTTTTGTTCATACTAGTAGTTAAATCCTACTGCATCAGACTTCTTTGTGAATGCTTTAGAACACCAAAGCATCCCGCATTAAGAGAAACAGAAGGTATGTGACACAGTGCATTGCACAGTTTATACAGTAGAAGAACTGTGACAAAGTTTAGTGTATGTCAGTATCCTTTCATTTTTAATCTTTAAGAGTTGGAGCCGAGAATATCATGACCATATCATTACAAGATCCAGGGATTGAAAAAAAACACAGATAGAATGAGAGATGACTGTTCATATTATGGCTCAAATATTTTATTTTTCTATGTGAAAACATTGACTGCAATAATTAAGTCAAATATGAATTGCATATGGGCAGAAAAAAATGGTTCGGGTTGCATTTGCCTGCTATGTAGACTTTACCTAATATCCATCTCGTGCTTTGGCTGCTCAAAAGCGATGCTAAAGGAAAAAATCAGTGGCATACCTCTGGAGGAAAGCAGAGACAGGAGTGCTACTGAGCTTAGTTGACACACAGATTGGCAGCACACTGACTATTTTCTCAGTTGCTTCATCGTCCCTCGCAGAATGTGCCATGCAGCAATTGACACTGGATGCCTGTAGGATACAGCTGAAACAATCAATCGGATTAATTGTAGTAAATCGATTATTGAAATATTCGTCAACTAATTTAGTAATCGATTAATGATTGAATGGAGTATAGAGACTGTAAAACATGCCTTTAGCTGATAGAGGAACCCACTTAGAGCAGAATAAATAAAAAAAAATGTTTGCATTTAAGATAAAAAAAAAACATTTTTGACTTTCAACATATTCAATCCAAAACTCCTGAGGTGGAAACATTTAAGTTTAAGTTTCACCTGGTTTATTTTAGTAGGAAAACTTTTTAAAGGAACCTTCGGTTATCAGTTTAATTGAAAAAATAACTGGTCCATCCATCCATCCATCCATCCATCCATCCATCC
>NW_015150632.1:644123-647240 GCF_000732505.1 Cyprinodon variegatus | reverse complement strand
CATCCATCCATCCATCCATCCATCCATCCATCCATCCATCCATCCATCCATCCATCCATCTTCTTGCGCTTATCCGGGGTCGGGTAGCGGGGGTAGCAGCTTCAGTAGGGAGGCCCAGACGGAGGCCAGCTCCTCTGGGGGAATCCCAAGGCGCTCACAGGCCAGCCAAGAAACATAGTCACTCCAGAGTGTCCTGGGTCTCCCCTTGGGCCTCCTCACGGTGGGATGTGCCTGGAAAACCTCACCAGGGAGACGTCCAGGAGGCATCCTAACCAGATGCCAGAGCCACCTCAACTGGTTCCTCTCGATCTGGAGGAGCAGCGGCTCTACTCTGAGTCCTCCCCGGATGACTAAGCTCCTCACCTATCCTCACCTATCACCTCTCCTATCTCTAAAAGAGAGCCCAGACACACTACGGAGAAAACTAATTTCAGCTGCTTGTATTCAGGAACTCATTCTTTGAGTCATGACCCAAAGCTCATGACCAAAGTTCATGACCAAAGCTCCCGACTGTCGCGGGCAAATCGCTCATGCCAAAGAAGGATTCTTCTGTAAACACAGCAGTGTGGCAGAGATGCAATGAGTTAAATGCAGTTCTGTCTGTAAAATTGAGAGACCGTAGTAGCCACGATTTCTCAGCCATGTCTGTTTTCCAAATATGTTGTCGCCTTTTCTTTTTAAGGCTTTCAGCACAAAATTGCACAAAATGCCAAGGCAGCACGTTTCTCTCTAGTGAGCTTCGTATTCCCCTTCTATTTGTTTGGCTTCTGGATAGAAGAGTTAGAGGAGCTCCATCTCACTGCTGAGTCTGACGTGGTTTTTAGTCGTACAGTGTGAGCAGGTAGATTGCATGAGAGCGTCGGGCCGAACATAAATCATGAGCTGTGAGCAGTAGCTGCGTGCAACGACTGAGAAAATTGCAGTGTACGCCCGGCTTTAGTTACTTGGCTGTTTTTTTTTTGGTCATTATTTATTTAAAAGCCTTATCACAAGTAAAGCAAACTAATTAAGTATCAATACATTCAGCTACATGAAATATGCATCTTTTGAAAAAAAAATTTAATTTCTCTCCTAAAAAATTTTAAATATAGTTATCCTGTGCTAACACAAATCTTAAAAAGTTTACTTAAATGTTAACTTTTACGACTCCTTCAGTTGTTCCAAATTAGGCTATGTAATTCGGGGCTTCGTTTGGCTACATAATAAAATGGCCTCAATGCACATTATGGCTCTATGCTAATAGAAATACCAGATTGTCTCTGTGAAGAATCAGACCAAAAGGTGAATCGTTTTATGAAAAAAAAGAGTCCTATGCTACAAACATCTTCAAAACAATGTTTTTATAGGTCATGGGGAAAAAATAAAAAAACAAAAGAAAAACAAGTGTACCAAGAAATAACCTTTAAGGACAAGGTGATATTAGCTCTTAAATGAAATGTGTATAAAGGACGTTGGCCTCAGGGCACATTTCATCCGCTCTATTAGACTACTTTCTGTCCAAATTCAGTTGGGGACACTATAGGTCACAATGTCACTGTTTTTATTCACTTATGTTGCAATTGCTCTTGACACAATTCAGCTAAGGTACTTTAGGGAGCCATCAAAGCAATCTTAGCCTCCCCATAAAGGTAGGGGATTTGGTTTCTCATGGTACACCCTCTTAAGTACCCCAAGCCTTGTGGGCACATTGTTTTATCCTCACTTCAGTGTCTTGGGGAGGGGACTTAAACACCCACAAAGCTCTTTAAAAGGATCAATTTGGGCTCACTTTGAAGGATTTTGTCTGTTTTTCTTTTTCTTTAATGACTGCTGGGAAACTTTTTACCGCAAAAAAATATTTCTCCTTTTCCAATCTGTATTTACCAAGTTATTATACATTTCTAAGAATATAACTGACTATATATGACTCAATCATTTAAACACAATATTTTGCCCAAGTTTTAAAGGTAATTTTGTCGATTGTGTTAAAAATATTTTAGTTTAACACTTTTAATACATGCAGTAATTTGAAATTGTTTGTTTTATTTATTTTTTAGTCTTTTAACAGCCACGTATGACCAATTTACAGAGTGTTGACCTTTCCAAGTTGTACTCTACTTGCCTAAGGATAAGCTAAATTTCACTTTCTGTCTCCAAACAAGATTGAAATGAAATGACCAGTAATTAATATGATTTCATTTCAGTGAAAAACATGGTTAATTTAGCTAAATTAAAGCTTTGGAGATAGTTAAAGGTGAGAGGGTAATAAATAAAAAAATGCATCCGCTATACCCTGACTGCGTAATCTAACACTTAATGACTTATCTGACTCAATAAACTATTCCTTTGCTATAAACACATTTTGATCCTTTTTATCAATTTACTTTGGTTGAGTTCCAGTGTACATCATTGGTGGTGAATCTGATTAAAACTGAAAAGATATTATTTGTTTTACAAGGTTTATTCTGACATTTACAAAACTGAATCATTGGCCTAAAACCACAATAGAAGTAATGAATGATTAAACAAATGTCTTAAAAAAGTGATTTTTATGGAGAATAACAGAAACAAAAAAAGATCCATTGCATTATAGATATTTCTGCACAATGAAAACAGCCTTCAGTAATTAGAAAAGAATATGCGACAACAGTGACATTCCAAAACTGGATGGTTCTACATTAGTAGTGGAAAGATAAGACTGCATCTGTTGAGTTAGGCTGCACATAATCTGAGAGCAACCCTGATCGAGCTGCAGGAAGGAATGATGTTGTTCCTTTTATTTGGTACCACTTTTATGTGTGGGCTAAAAAGATCGGTTGAAGATAGAATTCATCCAGTTCTGGCTAAAATAATTTTTATATCTCTATTTCATGGCCTGAATAAAACAACAATTATATTTTTTCCCTGAACAGCTGTGTTACAGAAAGAAAAAAAAGCAGAAAAAATTGCACAGTGTACGCCCGGCTTGCACTGCTCATCCTCTCAAAACATCATCATAATTAAACAATGTAATATCATACCGTTAGATTAAGTATTTTAAGTTTGGGACAGTAAAGTAAACTGTTATATAATACAGTTCTATTTTTTGAGAATTACCACTATGGGAGAATTATCCTGCCATAATGCAAGAGCACATAA
>NW_015150632.1:608909-638334 GCF_000732505.1 Cyprinodon variegatus | reverse complement strand
AAGTGTTTAACAGAGACGTTAGCACCTCGACGTCGGAGTACACAGAGTGAAGCGAAAAGACTACAACTGTGTAAACAGCTGCTTTTTCTATCTCTGCTTCTGTCTCCTTCATTCCCAGTCGGCCTTGGCAAATGGCCGCTCACACTAAGCTTGGTTCTGCTGGAGGTTTCTTCCTGTTAAAAGGAAGTTTTTTCCTCTGCACTGTCGCTACAAGCATGCTTAGTGTGAGAGATTGCATTCGAGTCAATGAGTTGATGCAATCAACTGGTTTTCCTTAGATAGAAAACTTTTAATCAATTTGACTGTATGATCTGGTGAACTGTAAAGTGCCTGGTGATAACATGTGTTGTGAATTGGCGCTATATAAATAAACAGAATTGAATTTAATTAATTTTTAATGGCCAATTCAGAGGTTTTTTTTTTTTACATGTAAGCATATATTTCTAGCAAACACTGAAGAAATATAGACATTGCACTCAATTGAGAAAATGGCTGTACAGATGAACAAGGGGACAAAATTCTGACAACTTCAAATCAAGACTGAATTAGGCATCCTCAGACTGAGTCCAGCTGCCAGGCTATCTGAGAGTATGGGTTTCACAACTGACATTTTTTCCTAATAACTATCTACTACTATATGAAAGGTTGCAGAAAAAATCTTTCCTTAATGCAGAAGTCCAAAGTCCTCTTTAAAGCAATTTCAGAGTGAAGAACAGCCATACCTAATTCAGTAACCTTACATGAACCAAGTTGCACCTGTCAACAGGTCAAAATGTCAACAACCCAAATCAAACCACTGAGAATTATGCAGCAAGTGTCATGCATCAATCATTGATTTCCCAGTGGTTATCAGTCTGTATAATATCCTCAGTATAACAATGCTGTCATTTGGTTAGGTGCAAGGAGCCTGTGTCATTTCATTTAGACCCTCTTTCTGAGCCCTGCAAGCTACCATTGCTCATAACCTCCTTGTCAAGTCAAAGCTAAACAAAAAAAGGGCAGCACTACAGCATTGTGACCCTCAGAGGTTCTAATATAATGAAAGAAAGACAATGTGGCAGCATGGAAGCATCCTTTAGAACCTGTTTTGATGAATACCAGATGTGTAACCCGGACTCTATGGGAGGGAGAGTGGTTTTGACACTTTTGCCCGTCTGTTGCATTTCACGGTTTACCTATACACACCAGTGCAACATTGCTGTCAGGCATTGCTCGCCCCTGGTACCTTAAGCTGTCAGGTGTGTTTTAAAATGAGCGGCTGGGATTTATGTCTTCAAAATGGACTCTAGAACATCAGCTTTCCCCTATCGGTCAGGACAACCTGAGGCCTTGCATAATAGCAATGGCATTATAAGTAAGCCTCTTCAGAGTAAAGGCAATAAGGACAAATCTGAAGTGCTAGGAAAGAATGTGAGTGTCTGTGCAACCAATGTGGCTGAATTTTATATAATTCACTTCAGTTTCAGTTTTACTTCATAAGCAAAATCTTACCACTTTAGTTTACCTCAAGATGTGATTTAAGTGACAAGAGCCTAACAAATGATCAATTTGCATTTTAGATGTTTTCTTCTCTGTCTGTATCATAAAGGATTGACTGAAACATACACAGTCACATAAAAACAAATTACATCAGCCATTTTATGAAAGGGACTAAATATATATGCATTGCATTGAGATCCTTCTTGTGCATTTGGACTTATTCTGTTGAGAACCAGCATGATTTGTTGAGGAAGGTTGCTACAAGATGCTTGTTAAAAAACATGAAGAAGTCTTCAGTGAAGATTAACGAAACAAGATATTTATCCATTTTCTGACACGCTTATCCCAGGCGGGGTCGCGAGGGCTGCTGGTGCCTATCTCCAGCTGTCTACAGGCTAGAGGGCAGGGCAACACAGAGACACGCCTAGGGAGAATTTTTAGAAGCCAATGAACCTGGCAGTCATGTTTTTGGACTGTGGGAGGAAGCCTGAGTATCCCTGCTCTGTCCCTTCTTTGCTGTGTCTTGTCTTTTCTGAGCTCTCTCTTCATATCACCCAAACTGAAAACAATGGATCTGGTCAGCTGGTCTTTCAATGCAATTAATCAAAATTTCTCAACTGGAGGACAGGGAAAATGGCACCCGTCCTGTCCTACCAGGACAGCATGGACTCCTGGAAGGCTTGGTGGATGGTGTGTTTCACAATGCTGTCAGTGGAGTATATTGAAGATATATGGATTTTTGGTTTTATGATACTAAGATTTCTCCTGTTTGGATTTGGAGGATACCTTATTTATCTCAAATTAGAGGATTTCGGCGGCAATTTGGGCACTGATCATGTTGCCGGCAGCGGTTGACGCCCTCACAAAGGCTGTGAACAAGCAAAATCGGGAGATGAGCCGTATGCTGGGTGCAATTGAACGCAGGCGGGCTGCGGTGGTTGAACTCAAAGGTGAGATGGGATAATATCTTGGATGTGCAGGCTCGCTTCAAGGCGGAAAAGCCCAACAAATTTGGAATATTAGACTTGCCACATAGAGCCAGCAAGAAAAAGACTCAAGGCTGATGCAAAAATTCCTGTGCAGGCTGCTCTCTAAAAAATAAGTGTTATTCTGGATTCGGCCTCCCACCTTTATGAAACTCTCCCCTGGATGTTATTTTTTGATATTTCAAACTGTATCCTGTCAAGGATAAAGTGTGCAAAATGCTTTTTTTACCCCCTCTCTTGCCCAATGTGCCTCCTATCTTTCCACAGAGATAAAGGCAGCACTATAGGTAATCGCCTGGTACCTGGGAAGCCATAAGAACATGCCAAAGGCAGCTTTCTGTGGCACACATGGCCTCAGTGAAACTGCCCCCCCTCAGCCACCCCAAACCACCCCAATGTATGCAATGTATTGTGAAGAACGGTTTGTACTGAAATTGAACTTAGTTTGCAATGCAATGTAAATTGTAGTTGACAATAAAGTTGATTGATTGACTGATTGTTTAGATTTAGCTCAACATACTTCTGATGAACAATTAACTTTGTAATCTATACTTTGCCAAGTTCACAATATCAAAAATAATAACAATGACTAGTACAAACATCCAGAATTAAAAAGAAAATACTGCAAAGGGCATGAAAAAAGGGCAGTTTGGAGTGTTTAGCATTGTATCCTAAAAGAAGAAAGAAGCTTTGCAGTATCCCTTCCAACTGTTATTTCAAGATGACCTTTCTTGTCCCTGATGTCAAAGTAGATTTTAAAGACTAGCTGAATCTGGTCAGAATAAAAGTAAACAAGCAAGATCAATAAAGGAATAATAGTTTAAAGTTAATTGTGAGGCTTTAGTAAATTCAGGATTTCTCAAACAATTGTTGTGGATTTTGAGTAATTTTTCTCCTGGGCTGAATTATTTTTCCTCAAAAATACACCTCGGCGTGACTAGAATAACAAAAAAGACAAAACTGAAAAAAATTTACAACTGCAAGGGATTTAATTGTATGTTTGAGCCAGAGTATGACTGCAATGAATGCTATTTGCTAAGGCTTAACCTGTGTAGTTAAATGAGCATTTGGATATTCACAGCATAACTAAAGAAAATGGTGCTTTGCTGTATTGTGGGTGAACAAAATGTGGTCTGGTTTGAGAGCTTAGCCACTTTATTTGAGAAGAGGAATTTGCTAATTTTGAATCCCAAGTCAACATGTTTAAATGAATACAGCATTTAAGCATAAAATGTGGAGATGTTTTTTTTTATACAGAGCATACATTTACTGCTTATGTCTTTCTTGTCTCTTTGATAAAAAAAACGCTTAAGTTCAAGTCTTCCAGGTAGTTTTTTTCCAGGGGATTTCTCTGTCTTGCATATCTCCCTGTGTACCAGAACCCAATTAGGCTTTTGCAAAGTAGTGCAAGCCCTGAGCAGTGCAATGGCTCTGAATGCCCAAGGTGTGTTATTATCTTGTATTAGTGCACCACCTGCTTTGCTGTAATCATTAGATAATTGGCTCAGTGCATGTCTCGAAATAAAAAAGGAGACATTTTACTCTGATTAAGGAAAGAAAGTAGAATAAATGAGCAAAAAGGAGAAATAGAACCCAACAAAAACTAAAAGATTCCCTTTGAGGTATAAATTACATTTTCTTAGATGAAAATGAAGAAAACACTAAAATCTTTAAAATGTTTATGAAGGTATAAATGTATCTATTACAATGATCTTAGAAGTTCCCTACCTCTATATGCTGATGAAGGTTTCAGGTATTACAGGAGACAATCCCCCCCCTTAATTGCAATCCCCCCTTTAATGACCGACCCCTAGAATCATAGACAGGTTCAGATATTAGAGGCTAACGATGGAACTAACGACCCATTCATCGGTTACCATTGCATGTTTCCAAGCGATACAAGGCGTTGTCTATATAAGACTCAAACTCACTGCGGATCCAGACATTTGAACTGAGAAAGCTTCCTGGAGAGGTGGCGAAACGTCTTCAAATCTTGAAAACCAAGTCCAGTGGATATTTTTTTAATTTTTACGGAAGGACTTACCTCTATATACATGCCTAACTTTCCCGTTACTGCCAGAATGTCTCTTCTAGTTTCTCTGTTACCAAACTCCCCAGTAATTTGTGGCTCTGTCTGTTTCTCACTGCGACTTCTGGCCAGAAATTTTGTGCTGCCTCAAGCCAAATCTGATTTTCTGTGCTGCTCAAGCCACAAACAAACTTTTTTCCAGCTCCAATCTTCATCAAATCTTCACTGAAGGTTCAAGCCATGGCTTATAATCTCTACAACTTTGTCAAGTTTGGCTTTGTCTGTTAGATCAAGTGTGCTTCCGACCATTACTCTAGTTCCTATCCACCTTTGCATGAGTTGAACAAGTCCCATTCACCTCCATGTCCAGCCTGCCTTACCCTGTCTGCAACCTCCTCACCCTTGATAATAAAACTTTTAAAAGCAGTGTTATGTCAATTAGATGAAACGCATTTTGAAAAACACAGCCTATTTAGAAACCATAACATCTGATTAAAATATACAACATTTTCAAATACACATTCTTATAAACACAACATATTCAAGAACATAATGACATCAGCTCAAACCATTAAAGATTGCATTTTTGTTTTTTACACCTAAAAAAAAACATGTCCTTTAAAACAGAGGTCCCCAACCACCGGGCAAAAAAGAAACCCACCCAGCAGGCGAGGAAGAGGGATGGATGATGCAAGCCCTGAGTGGCTCAGAGATGTACTTCTACATAGCCTGGGATTCAGGGCTGAACAAAGAGAATAACCTGCCCCTAGGGGGTGTAGAACCGGTCAGTAAATCAAAGTAAAGTAAATCAAAAGGTCTGTGAGGAGACAGGGCTGTGGCCCTACCCTTATTAAATACCTCCTAGAGGTTGTGATACTCAACAGGGACTCTAGAAAGATCAGGGTTAAACTAAGGAACCTCGCCACTATCAGCCCCCACAGGCCTAGCCGAGCATCAGCAGGAAACAGATCAGGAAGGAGACCGACCTAATACCTCCACCCTCAATGAGAAACATTATTAATTTGTCCATCTCACAACGGAGATATTGTGAGATCAATGATGGGTCTTGCTCAGGGACCCAGAGTGGAGGCTGTGGGAATGGAAGTTGCAACCTTCTCAGAGCACAAGCATGCTGCTCTAACCTAGGCCATTACTCCCCCTCAATAAAACACTTTTTTAACGTTCCAAAAGCAGCCATCAAGATGGACACATTAATAGCTGACAGGGTCCAAACCTCCAGAGAAATTGTCTGGTTCTTACTGCGATTCCCAGTTTTCCATGACAGTCAGCTTATGCTAAGGTCTATGCTCTCTCTCATCATCCTGCAGGCTTTATTCCTGAAATTTGTCTACCTGTTGCTCTAATGTCTCCGTTCGGAGGTCCTTCAGAGAGACCTTGGTCATTTCCAAAACATCCACCTCTCAGGACAGCAGTTTAAACGGCTGACCTTTGGTAATGCACAATCCGCAGCGTAGTCAGCTGTCAGCCCTCTGACAGCAGATAGACTTTATCAACAGCATCGCTGAACAGCAGCTATAACAGGTAGCATTGCCAGCCCACCCAAAACACAGCTGCCATTTTCAAAAATCCAACTGTAACACATCCATATAGCATTGGGTGTATGCACCTCTGAGGAGCTATCAGTCTGCACATGCACTTTGCCACAAGATAGGGCAGTTTGTTGGTTAGCATGGATAGTCACAACATGAGCTACGTAGCTGCCTCTTCTATCTTTACTACAGTTCAAGTCACACACCAAATAGACTCAGTCGCATAAATCTTTTCAGCTTTTATGCAGCTTATATTCAACTGCATAAACCAACCCTGTGATGTCACAGCTTGGAGTACTGTAAGATCGTGGTGCCCTTGCCAAAAAAAATTATAAAACAATGCTTAATTTCTTTTATCTTATATTCATATTTTCCCCATTTGTAATATAATTATTGATTGTATTAAGACACAATCTAATGAATTAAGTTAGTTTGGTTAACTGTTTCAGTTCCCCTTTAATTGGCAGGAGGAGAACTACTGGCTTGTCACACTGGCAAGAAAACAATAAAACATAAGTGAAATAGCACAGAACTTAGAAGAGTATCTTGAAGATGAAGTCTGACAGTACGAACAAAAGAGAAGAAAAACCATACTAAGAAAGTTATAGAGCATGAAAAATACCTCAAGGATATGAACATGGAAAGGAGAACATAAAACCCAAAGAGCAAAATTTATAAAAGGCCCAGGCAAGACCAAAAACACACAATTCTAAAGTAGAGAACTGAAGGTAAAAAAGAAAAACTGCTATCAGATACAATAAACTCAAAAATACACACAAAAAAAAAAAATTACAAAGAAAGAAAAAAACTAAAATGTAATAGAAAACTAAAAGCTTACAATTACTGCAGGAAAGACCAGACTAAATATGTGATCATTTCTCATGTATTTCTTGCCTTTGCGTTCATCATTTCTTTTATATTTTCACTGTTCAAAGAAGTTCACAGTTGCTTTAGTAGTGAATAACTGTGAACATAGGTTCTTCTTCATTCTAATAAAATAAATAACTCCAAAGGTTTGTTCTGTTTGTCTCCCTTTTAGTCACTCCCCTTCTGTGTGAACAGCTGGCCTGAGAGTAGAAGTGGGAGTGGTGGAGAGGACTCAGACATAGTGGACCTGTCTCTCCAACTTTATAACAAGAGAGTAGGGAGGGCCAGGTCCTAAAAATATGGAGACAGATATGGAGTGTTAATCAATGCATTAAAAGAAAAGATTGTTTGAAGAAGAACATTGTTTAAAGGAAATCATTTTACGATGTATTCTTTGACGGCCCTAATTAAAAGTTTTTTCAGTGTACACGTTCCATGCCACTGTCTCTTCTTTGTCTTTTCCTCACGCCTCTCCTCCCCCCCGAACACCAGACTTTTTAAGACTAAATCTGCTCGGTCTCTCATAGTCTTGATTTAGCCGGGAAATCGATGTTGAAAATTGGGCTGTGTTTGGTCGGTCTGATTTTGTCCCAGTTTAGTCCAACAATAGTTGAAAAGACATTGAAAACACAGTTTCCAATGGCTTTTCAACATTCTGAAAATTACGTCTGTTCACCTTTGTTTTCTCAAACAAATGTCGACTTGTTGCTTTTCAATGTCTTTTCAACCAATTTTTTTCTTGGTGGGTTGGTAACTTTTTAAAACAGGGTTTTAAGCATAATGGAATAGATCACTAGAAGGTGGGGGAGACAAACACCACCATCTCCACGAGTAAAATCTCACCACTTGTGTCAGGATTTGGTTATGGTTAGTAGACCCAAAAGCAGAGGCAGGGAGGCAGAGGTGAATTTCTTGTAGATTTAATAATGAGTTAACTGAAAACAGAGGCAGGTAATCCAAAAATGAAAACAAAGTCCAAGCTAACAGGAAACCAGGAGTCAAAAAATCAAATTATCAAAACATGAAAACAAGTCAAATGAACCAGAAACCATGGAGACATCAGGTGGATCACAATCACAAGGAGGAAGGCTCAAAGAGACCGAGTTGGAGGAAGTTTGACGAGGACCCAGCAAAAAAAGAACAGAGTATGTATTTATGGGAGACTGAAACAAAGAGAGGGCTAATGAGCAGGTTGGGAGCAGGTGTGCACAGAGCAGGAGAGGAAAAGATCTAGGGAAAAAGGAGAAGACAACAGGGCAGCAGAGGGCAACAAATAAAAACCTAGAAAAATTAAAATAACCAGAAAACACAACAAAATAAGAATTAAACCACTAAGACTATAAAACATGGAGCAGAGTAAAACTGAAAACTGTAAAAGAAAAATCATAACAGAGCAAAGACTGAAACAGTAACTAAGAATTAACCAGAGAACGCAATAAAATAAGAATTAAACTATAAAAACATATAGGTCATGAAATCATGATCCAGATTTCATGACCATAGGTGAGGGTAGGAACGTAGACCGACCGGTAAATTTAGAGCTTTGCCTTTTCACTCAGCTCTCTCTTCACCACGACAGACCGGTGCAGCGTCTGCATTATTGCAGCAGCCGCACCGATCCGTCTATCGATCAGTGCGGCTGCTGATCTTTGGCTGTTCCCCTACAATTCCTTTTTAAACATCAATATTTGTACTAAAATACTCTTTCTGTCATGATTTGTGGACATTAAGATCCAAAGAGAAGCCCCATATTCTGGTCACACCCGGTAATTTAGTGAAAGGGTCAGAGTGAAAAATATGTACACCCAGGAGAAGGGGGGTGTCAATCCAGTGCCTGAAAGTTGGAGGGGATTCTGCTAGGAGTTGCATGGAAGTGGTCTGCCATTTGGTTGGCATTTGACTGGGAAGGGCCATTTTGAATGGCTGCTACTGTACAGGTACAAACAGTGACGGTCATCTTGTTCCCACATTGTTTATTTCTGTTCTTTCAGTTGGGTACAGGTTTAGGACTAAGTTGTTTAGGACTAAGAATTTCCCTTTCTATGTTTAGGAAACTCTTAAAGACCAACCTCTTCAAAGAGCATCTCTTATACTACTTCTTACTTCTGTACCCCTCTAATACTCTTTCTGCAATCCCCTCTCTCTCTATTTGCTGTTACCACTGATTCTCAAAAGAAAGTATGTGTAAGAAAGCTAATTGTAGATGTTTCTGTGGGGAGTCCCTAGGCAGGAGAGATAACATAAACGCACCACAAGAGCCTTATCAATGAGCGATGACCTTGCTTGTCTCTTCTGCACAGGAGATGTATGACGCTGCATGAGCTCCCCCAGCACTGAGAGCAGACATTACATTTTATAAAGGTATCAAAACAGATAAGTGGGGGTGGATTTGGTGGTGGAGGGGATGATTACAGTTTTTCAACCTAGGTTGTAGCAATCTGTATGCGCAAAGGTTTTAATAGGGCCTACCCCAAAAAGACATTGAAAAAGATTTACTACTTTGTTAAGTCCAACAGATATAAATACCTGTGTAAGAGAATGTAGGGTTGAAGCAAGGATAGGCCAATTTAGAAATTCACTGTGAAGAAAGAAACAATGAAAATCTACACTTTTTCAACTCAGTAAAGCCCACAATGCAATTTCAATTCATCTGCATATAAATGACAGTGTACAATAATAACTTCCAGTTGAAGCAGTTTGCACCATCAGTCTTGTTTCCCTCCATTTTCTCTGTGATTAACAGTACAGTGTTCTAACTGCATGAGCAAACTCGACAAATGAGAGAAGCTGTCTGGGAAAAAACACATTGTGCTGTCTGTTGATTTTTCTGTTATTCCGGTTGCAAGTAATGAGTGGCATCCATTTAAAGCACAATGTTTGCTTTGATGAGTTTAAATCTTACAGGTTGGAACATTAAAGCAGGAAAATAAATATGAATTTCTCCAGCTGATTTGTTTTTGTTGTTTAGTTATGCAACCGTATGCAGCTGCATTCATTTTACCAATGATCCACGTGCAAATACTAAATGAGATTAGTTAAAATATTCCCTGTTTATCTGCTGTTTCTCTGTTACAAGTCTCATCAATATTATTTCTCATTTTTCTGTTATACATACAAGTCCTATTCTCCTGTAAACATGCATCTATTTTTGTCTCAGGAGAAGACTTGTCAATATCCAATAAAAATCATGATAGCCTAACATGTTTAAACCAGTCTTGGTAATGATTGTGTACAGTTTTAACATACAGTATTGTGTGCATATCCTCACTTCCTGAGGTGATTTAAATTATATTAAGGATAGGATAGATGCTAAGAGTAATAGAAATGTTATTTTAGTTTAGTTTTGTTGCTTGATTATTTTTGTTAGCATCCTACCTGATAAAGAAAGCTATTAGGGTGACTTCGGCTTAAAGGCCAGAAAGAGAATGTCATTTAGAGTCAACTAATACCAAGGGTTTACTCTGATGTTCCATGACTATTTGTTCCCCTGGCTAACTCTAAAATAGAAACTAAAGGAAAATATAGTTTAAAACAAGAGATAATTAAATGAATTAATGCTTTATTTATTTATTTTAATAGTGAGAAAATATATGGCCATTAGTTGAAATAAATAGATGTCAAAGAGACATTACCACTCCTGGCAGACCCAATGGGAGCATTTTTGTTATGGTTTGTGCAGTTTGGAAAGCAGCACACACAATGTTGGGTTTTGAAGATATTGAAACAAATTTTACATGCAAAAGCCACAAGTATAATATGCATAAACTTGCCACAGACTAACAGACAGTATCCAGGAGCTTGGGTTTGCTATAAAAATTATAAAGAATACTAAATCTAATCAGACTGTCTTCAGCCCAGGTCCCAACAGTTCCCTTTATATTCTATACATGGAAAATATCTGGATCTGTGCATATTTTTTTCACTTCTGTCTCTGTGCACCACAAATTGAAACAATGTTTCACATTTGAGTGAGTAGTCCGACTAAAATAGATGTGGGTTTTATCTCAGTCAGAACAACACAACTCCCTTTTGCAGAAAATTGTGTCAGGTGTGTTCATCCCCATTCACTCTTAATAAGTGCAAAGCCACACAGCCTCTTATAAAACAATTTTCAGTCGGATCAGGTGCAAAGTTGTGCTTGGTATGTTCAGTGCTTTATACTTTAACTATACTGTATGAAACTGAAATTAAACATGTGCATTAGTATACCGTAGATAAAGAACTGGAATTAATTATATACAGATTTTTATTTAAATTTCTACTTATTTTTGTTAGTGCCATACGTTATAAAAGTAGAGTGGAGATGTTTGCTAGTGTTTAAGACGCCACAAAGAAACAACTGAACACTCAGAGAGACCATGGTTTATATCAGTGAAGAATAATTCATTCTTTAACAGCATGGATTACTTACAACGGTCAAGTACACTGTGTGTGTGTTGGGGCTAAGGGGTTTCTGGAAAAGGAACTTGGCATGCTTTTTATTGACAGTGTCGTAGCAACTCTACCATGGCAGTTTTATTTTCTTTTTAACCCAGTTTCCAGCAGAGTGTGTTCCACCTCGGAGCGAGCAGAAATGCACTATTCAAATGGGGATAAAGTAGGCTGACAGTTGCTTTCCCCCTGAAGATATGTCCTGCTTCAAAACCTAAACATCTCTCCCTCTCCACATCCAAAGAATAAATAAAGAAAAGAAATCGACAACATGCATAAAAAAGAAGAAATACTAGTGTGGCTTCTTCCTCTGGAGGATAACAAGAATAATGCTTTAATTTGCTGCAAGGGTTTCCACTTCGTACCAAGCATAGACACGGCTTTTATGGCTGTAGTATTTCTGATTGGCATCCTAGGACAGCCATTTGAATTATTTAACAGGGCTCTCATTCCCTTAGTGCAGCAAGAAAAAGAAATATGTTTGTGTTTGTGTTATTGGCTCCTACTATGGTGCCTTGCTCCTCATCGTCTTTGGTTTTACTCACAGGCTTAACTTGATTCGAGCAAGGTTGTTTGCTAATAGGTAAAGCAAGGTCCTTATAGCTGCAGATTAGAAATAAAATTAATCAAAACTCTCAACTTCCAGTCTTTTTTCCAACAGGTGCAGCAGGGCTGAATTAGTCTTTTCCGAAAGCTCAGTGCTAAACACAAATAGGATATTGAAAGAATCCGGCCCTAAGGCTTTCACCAATCAAACCTGTAGTTTGTTGAGTAAAAAATAAAAGAAATGGATCAAGAGTGATGAACCGGTTTCTCTGGTGTATCTTCAAAGCACGTTGTGGTAAATTTCTGTTGCTTTGCAGGTCTCCTTCATTCTTTTACATTCAAAAGTCTTGCTTTGTGATTATGTTCCGTGTCTTTCTTTGAAATTCTGTACAGTCTGAAAGGATAATATCATATCATATAACCTTTCAGAGGTTATTTTAAAGATATTTGAGGTCTGTTTGAATGCGACCAAGGAAAGCTGGAGAGAACTCATTTGACCATGCTCCTGATGCCTTGAAACCAATATCCTCATCTTCACATTCTGTCTTTATCACCGCCGATCGCCTCAAGCTTGTCTGACCTTGGAGAGCAGATAAAACAGCAGTCAGATAAGGAAGAAGGGGTCAGCAAAAGACCAAACTGAGTAAAACAGCAAAAGAGAGTACCTTGCAGTGAGATCCATTTCATTTTCTTCCTAAACTCTGGTCTGTTTAAAAAAACAAAAACAAAACTCAATTTACATTGCCAGGGATATCCTCTGGGAACCTTTATGATAGATGAATAAGAGTGCTCTACCACTGTTAGGGAAGGAAGTTCGGTATGACCCGCTTTCGCAAATTTGGCCCAAGGGAGAAGGAGGGGGAATATAGGGGAAAGTCAGCTTTGCAGAAGTGATATAATTATTCAGCAAGAAACTTTAGAATAATAAATTTATCATAGTGTCAAAGTTAGTCTTATCATTTAATCCTATTGCAATTTTTTTTTTCTGCATTATTAAAATTACAAGAAACATGACTGACTTAAACCCTTAACTTAACTTAAAGTCTGTCTGGCCAGTCGAATATTTTAATACATGAAAAAAATTGAGGATTTGAGTTATCTTGGCTAAAGAGTGTCAGGTAGTTAGATGAAATCAATTAAATCATAAATATACTTTTACTCTATCTATACATTATAAGATGTTAAAGCAAGGCCTAGTATATATAATTAATCTTCCCGGGTCACAACGTTGCATTTTAATGCTATTTCTTATAATTCTTTTGCCTCAGCATCACATTTATATACACTGGAATCAGTGGCGTGTATTTTGGCGTTCCTTTCTGAATAATAACTACACCTTATCTCAGTTTAGACAGATACAAATTAATTGATTAATGTTTACCGTTCACTCCCTAAATATTTTTTCTTCACAACATCACAGGTCTTGTTTTACCTATCCTGATGCATGTTAATAATCCAGGTAGAAAAATCCAAAACAGCTGGGTCTGAAGAAGTCTCTCAAGAGACAAGTTAATGCAGAAGAAGAACCCTGCAAGAAGAATAAGAATATTTTTTTTTTCATTTAATTTTCCAATTTCCAACTGAAGCAGTAGGCCCTGTACGCCAGCTAGGACATTATGGTTTTGAGGCCTTTTCCTTTTTTTTTTTATTATCATTTGTTTTTAGGTGATTTTGCTAATCTTCAAGGAGTCATATTTTTGTTGTGTGTTATCGTGAAGACAAAGTTGATGCTTTGAGCTGGTAAGTAATGGAGAATCTTCAGTCTGTGTTGCCCCTGTAATCGGCAGGTTATCCATCCACATGATCTTAAATGTACTTTATATAGGATACAGACAGGGATTATTGTGGGCGAGTGGGTCAAGGTGGCGAAGGCGTTCACAGGCACACAACACGTCAAGCGGCAGGAGCCTCAAGAGATGATAGACCATGATCGGTGTGCTGATGCAATTTTGTGGGGTGGAATTTAGTAGGCCTTGAATACAGGGATTCAGTAATCAAAGATCAAGGAATGAGGAGTTATCAAATAAGTTTGTTGTAATCGAGAAGCAAATGAGTTTGCTGCAGTTTTGTAACTCTCATAGTTGTTTTATATGCATTCAGCAAGAACAATATTTAATTTTTAGCACATATTTAAATAGTTAATTGACTAGCTTTAGGTTCTCATGCCATGTGGCAGATTATACAGTAGACGTATATAACTATGCAATAACTGTTGTGTGCATAAGGTACCTAATAATAGCTAATAACTTAACTCATTATTGGTTATATTGCTTTCAGGAGTGTTTTACAATGAATTATACACAGCTAATAAAATATTTTAATTTTATATCAATAAATTGCCTTCTTGAATTCCCCTTTACTAAAATAGAACATAGTACTACTCCTCATGGCACCCACTGTTCACTCAAGCAAAAAACATGAAAACCTTTCAACCTCTTGAACAACACTGTCATATTTAGGGAAAACTTGTGCTAATAGCCTTGATATATCAGATGTGTATGCTCCAAACTCTTATTTGCCTGGTGAGACAGACCAGAAAACCAAGTCTGGAAGCACAGCAAAAACCATTTGCAACCAAAGGCCTCTTTAAGTCTTTCCTTAACATGATCAAAGTCACCTTGTGTCACTGCAGGGAGTCTGTCTCACTAATTTAAGCCTGTTTGTGGTTATCTCACCAGAGGAAAGCAGCATCAACCATTTGGTCTGGTCAGTAAGAGTGTGGCCAGAAATAACTTAAGCACTTTAGAGTGCTACAAAGTGAAGCAAGGCTAAGGCTGCGATTCTAGTAAGGTGCTCTGCACCCGTAAAGTAGGCCAAGTAACATTTGCAGCAGTTAAAGGATCTGAAATAATGTTTACATTCATGTTGCGAAAATCAATCTAGATTAGATTAAGGCTACTAAATGTTTCTGTGACCTACAGTGAAGGAGCCAGCGGGACAAGTTTTTTTTAATCCAAATGGAAGACAGAGAAAATAATATTGACAAAGGAAGAAGTGGGGAAAGCTCTCAAGAGTTCTGTGGATCGCTTTTAAAGAAGCCCTTTTAATTTAGCTCTTGATGGACTGTTTCATCATCCTTCCTCCACACAGCTTGGGCAAATTTGTCTGCCCAGGAGAATTTTCTGATCTACCTTTTCCATCTCTCGCAGTTAACCTCTAGAGGTTAGCCCTGGCCAGCCACTACCTCTTCCTGCTTTGTCTCCCTGGCAGGCCTCTCCGATATACCACTGTTCCACTTCCAGCAAGCCACAGCCTCTACCCCGCCTTTAGTGAAATTACTGCTTGGCAGGCATATCAGACACTCTATCCTGAGTGGGAGGGTCTGAGCCACCAGCCGGACTCTTTGTCCAGGGTGGAAAAAACTAAGACAAACTGGCATAGGATTGCTGACTGAAAGCGCGCACATGCGCGATCACGACGCTACGGAAGCCGGCAGACCAAACCAGCGCATTCAGCTCGGCAAAGAACTCATGCTCTTCCTCAACACTGAAGTCCTCAGACATTTTTCTTTCGTTGTTTCTTTCTTTGCACAGGTAAACGGCACATTTCTTCTTCTACGCTTGCATTATTGGAAGAGCAGACGCTGAATGCGCACTTTCATCTGGTTTGGTCTGCCGGCTTCCGTAGCGCCGTGATCGCGCATGTGCGCGCTTTCAGGAAATCCTATACACTACTGTTTATGCTCTAAAAACATTCTAAATGACTTCGTTTCGAGTAAATTCTGGATGCTACCCACTCAGGACACTTGGAATACATTGGACGAGCAGTATGGAGGAATATTGACACGTTTTTTGTGGACTTTTATGGACCTTTCTGTCTCGGGCACCATAGACCTCCATTATTTGAATGTCAGCAGACAGCAAGAAGCCTCCCAGATCTCCAGATGCATTTGAGATATCAAAAAAGTATTCCAGGGTGTTGTTCAGCATGGGGGTGAGTAGAAAATGAAGGCTAATCATGTTTTGGGTGTACTATTCCTTTAACTTAGGAAGGTGCAACACCTGCCATACCTTTTATTTGTTGGAAGAAAGACATAAAAAGTATGAAGTGATGGCAATGAAGCATTCACACATTTTCAGCTTACTTTCACCCTCTAAGGAGGCAGGTATGTCACCCATCAAGGAGGCAGGTATATTGACAGGATTCAGCAAACTAGAATGAAGGATTGGAATCCTGAATATGAGCCAGTATAATAGAGAAAAGGTTTAAATTCCAGAGAAAAATTTAATTCCAGATAAGTTAGCCAGAGTAGCCATAACAGGAGCGTTGTGGTTGAGCTATCAAGGAAAGAGATTTCATTAGCATTTGAATGAGACTAATATGATGCAAGGCTGGTTTATGCTCAGAAACCAGTTTGTGTGCGAGTGTGTCACAGATATATCCCTGCCCCTTCTGCAGACACTCAGGTTCACCTCTCCAAAATTGTAGGCGACTGCAGACAGAGGCGCAGACAGACGGCCTCTGATTGGTCACATCTAAATCCACTCTACACTATGCATATTTTCTGCTTGGTACTTTACTGGCTTGTTTTGTTTGTATGACTGCCATTGTGGAAAATGACTCATGAAGATGGACCAGTTAGAGGAGCTATGTGCGTGAGACACTGTGACCCTTTTTCCACCTGGATTCCCGACCTTTTTTGCCATCATGTCCCTCCATTGTAACACAAACTTGCCCCTGGGTTTTTCCACTTCCTCACTGCCCCGGCTGTATCTAGACCCACAGCGATTGTCCCCTTTGTGTTGTGGTATGGAATAACGTAGCCAGGACCAAGCTTCAAAATTGGGCATAAATCAAAAATACCTGTGTCATACCTGCAACAAGCTAACTGCGACACACTGCTGCAGAGGTCAAACTTACGAATCAGTTGTCATGGAATATTTTTCTACATTAAGCTTTCATGTATTTCATCACACCCATGAATCATGTACCTCCACAGAATCAGGGCTATTATTTTCAACTACATGTAATACAACATAACAAACAAACCCTCAACATATCCATCCTAATTTATCATTGAAATGGTCCTTTTCTCCAGTCCTCTTTTTCTTGTTCTCCTGAACAGCTCCATATTCAACATCTTATGTCCAATCAAATTACAATCACCTATCTGTGCACCTTCAAACCACCTCAGCCTTGAAACCTCCCCCCCCAGCACTCTCCTCATCTAATTTCTTATGCACTGCACATTACCTAAGACAGTTGGCCCTAAGTACTTAAACTCATATCCTGTACCTTTTCCTTGTATCTTTGCTCTTGACATTATACTATTGACCTTAAGCTTCTGTAATTTGTTTATTTTGCACTGCTCATAAGGACTCATCACTAAAAAAAATACAAGAATTTGATGCATCTACCTAAGCATATTTAGTTATTTTAGCACACAACTGTTACACTTTAACAGTATAGGAAATTAAACAATTGTGTTAAATTAACTAAATAGCTTAAGTAGATGCAAAAGATGTATGAATATTATTTTTCAGTGATATTTCACCTTTTTCTAGAACGTCACTACAAATTTTCGGGTTGACTTCCTCTTGCGTAACATTAAACCCTGTATAAAAATCCTCCCTTCAAACGCTATTTTGCAAATCCTCATATCTTGAGGCTTACATGCCAGTTAAGAAGACCAGTTATCTCTAATATAAAATCAGTTAAATAATTAACAAAAATACTCCGGCTTCCTCCCACAGTCCAAAAACATGACTGTTGGGTTAATTGGCTTCTCTAAAGTCCCTTTAGGTGTGAGTGTGTGTGAATGGTTGTTTGTCCTGTTTGTCTCTGTCTTGCCCTGCGATGGACTCGCGACCTGTCTCGGGTGTACCCCGCCTCTTGCCCGTAGACAGCTGCACCAGCACCCCTCACGACCCCACTTGGGATAAGCATGTTAGAAAATGGATGGATGGATTAACAAAAATGAGTAAAACATGGCAAACCAGAGGGGTTCTGTAAAGGACCATGTGCTTTTATTTTACAGTATATGCATTTTTCCTTACATTTTTTTTTACAAATGTAAATAAGCTTTGTGTGTAGCTGTAATTTTTTGAGTTGTACCCAACTCAAAAAATACAGCTGCATGGGTGAGGTTGCTGCCCAACCTCATCTGCCAACTTGTTAATCACCACTCCAAAAAAGCATAGGCCTGCATCGTCAAAGTCTTGTAGAAATAAACGTCTTTAGAAACATATATTTAGACTACATCAAACCTGGCTTTAAATATAGCTAAAGACCAGAGGTATCCTAATCCTCGATGAAGTTGAAATTTAAAAAATTATATTTTAAAATAAAGCCATGTATTAATACATTTTAAAGTGAGTGAATACAAAGATTAAATGAAGCCCTTTGCACATCTAAACTCAAAACTTTGAAAAAACAAAAAAGCTTAATTAGTTGCTGGGAAAAAAACAGGCTAAAGATGCTTTAAAAGGAGAAAAACAAAACTTAATTCTTAATTCTCTCTTCACTTAACCGTGGACTGTCTTCCAAACATTTCTCAAGGGCCAGTTCATGGATACTACATTTGACAGCTCAGGAGAGTATACTGCTCTTTTCAAAGATGGGTTTCTGACCCAGAACCAGATATGCTAGAAAACTTTAGTCATCTCAAGTTTGCAAGCCCCATTAGGATGAAACCCCAAAGGTTCGTTCTTACATGATGGGTTGGAAGAATGTATTTTCCAGCCTAAAATGTGACCGTTAAGTTGTTTTAAATATTTTCATTGGAGTATGTGTTTAAATTATTTGCTTTGAGTATCAAGGATTTGTTTTCAGGGATTTTGCATTATGATGATTTCCTATAGAGTAATTTAAATTCAAAATATAATAAAACTAAATTGTAACTCACAACAATGTATTTAGACATATTTCAGCAGAGCGTTATGTAGATTTTTTTAAGAATATATAAAACCATTAGTTTACAACAAAGAGTATAATATTTCGCATAACCATTACTTATGCAATATATGGCATCTTAAAATATGGCATTACTGTAATTCATGTAAAAATAATATCTTATTTGCAGCACAATTTTGACCACAGTTGTCACTGATTATTAAAAAAAAAAAAAAAAAACCTGCTGAAAAAGTTGTGTAACATAAGCTAGAAGCTCTTTTTTTAAAAATCAATAAAGAGTATAATTTTACTAAATACAAACTTTTGTGCTAAGATAAGGTATTGAGTAAAAGTGGTGAAGCTGTTATTGCAACAAAGCCAGACATGATCTAATCCTTTGGAAACAAATATAGATTTTTACTAATACCCAAATTGTGTGTGTCCCCATGTATCCTTTCAGACTAACATAAGTAAACCTCAATAGTATTGTTCTGTTATGATGACACACCCTCAGTAAAGAAAGAAAGGGTTGAAATCAGGCACTTAATGAATAAAGATAAATATTTATTAAAGACACTAAAAAACCAACACTTTTTAGAATGTTGAGAAAACAAATGATTTTGAATTAATTTAAAATTCAATTAAATTCAAAACACTATTAATTCCAGAGAGAAATTAAATGTTGATGTAAGCCATCTGCCTTTTGTGTGATCACCTCAAGATTTCCAGAGGAGATTCTATAACAGAGCAGGCCGTCTTAATTAGCTTGATTAACTTTTTTTAAACGTGGTTCACTACTTCCCTATACTCGGGTTTTGTTTAACTCTGATGCACCACATGACTGCAGAGTGATCCAAGTATTTCTGCAGTTGATAGGACTCTATCTTGTCATAAAAAATAAAGGCATACAGTGTGAAAAGGAATGGTGAGAGGACTTATGGTGCACCTGCCTCCACCAGAAATAGCCTGAGTTCCTGACAAAATAAGTCATGCTGAATTGTATTGCATGTATTTGGAGAACTCAAAAAACATTATCCTTACAGGGCTCTCTGCCTTGACTAAATGACAGTGGGTTTGTTGAAGCAGGTGTATTATGGCATCTTCTTCTCCAACCCTATGGCAACCAAAGTCCTGAGGATCTCCAGTTTGTATTCTTGACAGTTGATTTTGTACAAAATAACCATGTATTCCTTTCCTACCAGTATCTTACACCCTGCTGTGAGATGATGGGTTGTTTCTGGGACCTTTTTATATCACCTGCACCTGTACTCCTGTACTGTCCTTCAGTCCGGCCCTCTCTAGCCATTGATAGGATTTTGTTATATCAGCCAGTTCAGCTATCTGTTAGTAGTGCATGCAATACAGGGGCTTTTCCTCCCCAAATGATTCCTCCAGTTCCTTTATTTCCAGCTTCCACTTTCTAAGACATTGAATAATTACTTCATCCCCTGGGGCCATATTATACATGGGAGAAGAAGTGGTAGAGGCGTATAAATACCTTGGTGTTCCCTTTGACAACAAACTAGACTGGGGACCCAACTGTGAAGCCATCTACAAAAAGGGGCAGAACAGACTGTACTTCCTAAGGAAGCTTAGGTCCTTCGGCGTTTGCAGCGAGATGCTAAATATCTTCTCTAAGTCTGCTGTAGAGTATGATCTCTTCTGCCATCATCTGCTGGGGTACAGTACCAGAACTAATGACTCAAAAAAAGCTCAACAGGCTAATTAAGAAGGCCAGCTCAGTTCTAGGAACTCCTTTAGAACCTCTGGGGATTACTTCACGAAGAAGAATTCTTCATTAACTGCAGAAAAATATGGACAACAGTGAGCATGCTCTTAAAAAGATTTTTAAACAACAGCAGTGTCTTCAGTTAGAGTCTTCTCCAGATCCGGCACAAGACAGAGCGAAACAGAAGACCCTTACTTCCTACTGCTATCAACACCAACAACACCTGTTTAAAAAAAAGAAAGCATATATATATATATATATATATATATATATATATATATATATATATATATATATATATATATATATATATAATGTAATCCAAGTCTAGATTTGCATTAAACAGCCTCGCTGACTTCCCAGACATTTCGATTCTGCTCCCCCATTTCCTCCTATCATGACAGCTGTATCTCAGCTCTGATTGGGTTGCTGCTTTGAGAAGTTCCTGACCTTTTAGAAAGAGCCCATGTGGCCCGATTCGGTTGGGTGGTTTACATCCTGTCAAACATGAGTCCATGAGGCACAAAAAACTGTGTCCCATCCAGAAAATGTCAAACTGCGATGGCAATTCCTTCCTGGCACTATGCTGTGAAAACTATACTTCTTGAAGAATCTTGGCAGTTCCTGACACTTCTCTCACGGTTGACCAGAAGAACTCTGATTTTCATTTGCATTTGCAAAGCGTCTGTGCAAATAAACAACATTTGATGTGGTTCAGAAAAGATCAGATATTTGAGGGAAGTTTGAGAATAAAGTGCATAGACTTTGAAGCAAAAATACAAGGAAAAACATCAAGGCCAGGAAGGGAAAAGATAGTTGAAGCCTGAATAAGCTAAATAAGGGAGGGGTTGTTGCACAGGACACTCCAATGCCAGCAAAAGCTGTAATTAGTCAGTTAATTACTCTTGTATTAATACTTTATTTGTGATTCATGAAGCTGACTGCAGGCTTGACACATGCATTTCATTATGCTTGACTTCTGGGAATGAAAGGCTTCTGCTGCTGCCTATTTAAAAAGTTTTTGCATTTATAAAAAAATAAATAAAAATAAACTAAATTTGATATGTAAATGTGTATCCCTTTATATTATTGGTAAGGTTTTTCATGACTGATATTGTTGGTGTTTTTTTTTTTTACTTTTAAGCTTAACTGGTTTAAAGGGGAAATATGATGGAACATATTTAGATGCTGTTTGGGTTATCTTTCAATATACACAGTTTCCTCTATGTTCTTTTGGGTTCTGTGCTCCATTACAATTTAGTATTTTTTTCTGGAACAGCTAAAGAAGTACATGGACTTCTGGTTTACAGTCTAGCAAACCAACCATTTTTCTTCTTTTGATGTATTTTTGTTGTCCAAGTGAAAGGATGCCAAAGCAACAAGCTAATTAATCTAAATTTTGGGTTACTGGGTGCAATAACAAACGGACGTCATTAAACTATACTCCAAATAGAGCTTCTTTTAAGTGCCTTGTTTAATTTAAATTTTTTTATTTTTTGGAAACATATATACATCGTTGTGAAAAGTTTTCCGTATTTGTATAGAGCACTTCAGGGGATATTTGCTTCTGCAACCTTGTTAAGTATGAAGAAAAATTTGCCTAAAGATGTTGTAAATCTGAGGGTTCAGTTTCTTTTGACTTTTAAAACAACCATCACAGCAAATTGGTCGACCACAGACAATCTCTACTGTTTTAATTGCACAGCATTTTGCCTTCTACGTTATCGCTATGTGCTTACTTTTATCTCAAGGACAAATCCCAATTTTTCCCCACCTACTAACGACCGTTAGCTCTTACCTAACCCACTACCACTATACCCACAAATTGAAATCATGGGGGGTAAGACTTCGTATTTCTCCTTAGGAATCGGGACACCCCTCACTGTATGGTTGATGTTCAGATACATAAGCGACTGCATATTTATGTGTACCCATAAGTAAGACACATCCCATTATAAGAGAGGTCACAAACTTTTGTTTTTATTTATTTAGAAAAATTAGAGGACAAGGCATATAAAAGAACAATAGACAATGTAAATATTCCATATTATAGCCTTAGCTTAATTTCCAACTGCATTCCACCTTGCAGATTGATGTCTTAAAAAAATAATAGATTTACAACAAAGACTAAACAAAGACAAATACAGACACCATAAACTACATCACACCTTATACAAGCAAAGAAAAGTTGACTAAAACAATACAACAAAAATAAGTTAGATTGAAAAAACAATGTTGACAAGACATGTAGTGGGAAATGCTGTATAAGTGCAATATTATCTATTTCTTCACAGACCTAATGGAGTGAATATATTTTCAATAGGTTCAGTTCAGAAACAAGCTGAGCACCATTCTCTCCTGCCTGTAGTCACATGGACATCTCGTCATCTTTTATTCCAAAGCTTCTCTGTTACACTCTAAATGTTTCATCTTCCATCTCTGCCACTGACCCTCCGGTTTCTATGCATTTATTCTCAGTCAAATCAGTCAAAAGATAGTGCTTCTCCCTCCTTTGACCTGTCTTTCTCTAGAATTCAGTCCAGATAGTGTGTCAGCCCTAGAGTCATGAAGGCCTGTGCAGAGCAGCTCTGTGACATTATGCAGCATCTCTTAAACACATTTGGCATGACCCAGGAGATGGTCTTAGTGCTGTGGAAGTCCCTCTTCCTTGTTCCAGTACCAAATAAAACTTAGCCAATACTCCAGTGTGTCCATCTGAGGAAACAAACATGCAATTGTCAGGACCCCTGCAGCTTGCTTATTGCCATGATGTTTCAGATGCCATCATACACCTGTTTCAACAAAGATACTTTCTTTTAGAAAAGGTAGATTCTGCCCTTGTTAAAGGCGCTAATGGTGTTTCATTCCCTGATTTGTTCAGGAGAGTTCTGTCGTAGTTTTGATGTGAAAACACTAAAGAAAAAAATTTCAGTAGGCCCATTAGGTGTAAAAAAAACAAACATGACATGTCCTTTTAATGATGATACAACTGATTAAGGAACTACATTTATTCCCAGAGTAATAAATATTCATCAGCAGACTAGTGATGGAGGTGGTGGAGTAGCACCCATTTCACAGGCACCTGTGTTCTTTCTGTTGGCTAGGAAAAGGTCTGTGTTGGTTTAAACAAGTAACTTGATATTGGTGAGAGATCATTGATGTGTGTAATACAGCACTAGAGAAAACAACAGCACAACAGCAGAGTCAAACAGCTAATTACGTTAGTATTTACTGTGCAATGTAAGAAATAATCAAAATAAGGAGGTACCAATGAGATGATGCACAGGTCTTACCTGTTTGAACAATGATTTTATACTTCATCTTCACCTGCTGCCAGGTGTGCTTCTTTGCAGCGGGATTGCTCCTAATTACAGTAGAATACATTGATATACTACCTTTCAAACAATAAACTAATTTCCCGCATGTAATGTTACTGTGGTTACACCAGACTAGATATAATTAATTTAAGCCGCGATAGTTCCCACGCAGTCTCCTTTGCAGCTGTTAAACTGTTACTCTTTCTTTTAACTCACGAAATTTTTACATTAAAAGCTCTAGTTCAAGTGGTATGAAATGGTCAGACCTCATTTTGCCTGGTGACGTGGTCTCTCCATTGGTAATGGCTTTTTGTAGTCATCGAGGACATGCTTGACTTTGAGTAGACCTACTGAGAATTTAAACTAACTGAAACCAGCTTTTCTGAAACAGAAATCTCAGGGTTTCCAAGCTTAAGACTAGATTAATTCAGAGTCAAGGATTTGACGATCAAGTCATAAACAGACCAAAGTTTGTGAGACTGAAGGGTGAACTGTCAAAAAAAGTAGACCGTCTCACAAACAAGCTCTGTAGACCTCTGATTTCCAATACAAGACAGAGTCCTGTGATCTGCTCAAATACAGATCATGGCAGAAGAAGTTGTGGTGGAGGATTATAAATACCTTAGTGTTTACCTGGACAATACACTTGATTGGGACACAAATATGAAGCTGTTTACAAGAACAGACAAAGCAGACTTTACTTCTTAAGGTAGCTTAGACCCTTTAGTGTTTGCAGAATGATTCTTCATATCTTTTATGAGTCTGTTGTGGAGAGTGTGATCTCTTCTGCCATCATAACAGCATCAGAGCTAAGAGCGCTCATCAACCTATCTTAGTGGGGCTTTGTGGTAACAACTACTCTAGAACCTTTGGAGATTATTTCACATAGAAAACTTATTCACAAAGTGAACAGCATTGTGTAAAACACAGTTAAATTTAAAAACAATTTGAAAAAGAATGAGCATGCTTAAAATATGTTATGAAATCTGTTTCTAGTTAGAGTGTTGTGGTAGCATTTATATTTGAAAAGGTCACATTTAAAAACAACACAAACAAGGTGAGCACATTAATCTAATATTAACAGCTTTGCAACAGGGCAGCCAGATCTTTCACCACTGTCTTTAACGAGAAAATTAAAGAAAGAGCCACACTGGTTTGAGCTGCTGGCTCAGAGATTCTGGCTGCTCCTTCCTTCCACATACAGTATAACAGTTCTCATGGGGTCTGTCGATGTGCCAGTTCACCAGAAGATTATGAATGCAATAAATAACTAGAACTGGAAGTAATAGTTAATTAATAGGTCAATCAACTTGATGGTAAAACCAATTAATTATAATTAGTTTAATGATTATATGTAATTTGCTTACTCACCAGGTTTCTGGTCTTTAAAATAAAAGGTTGGATTCCATGACTAGCTGTTTAAAATCCAGTTGCCTTCACCAATTTAATAATTTAGACTGCTTTCTTACTACAATGTAGCCCACTAAGAGCCTGCTAAAAAAAAAGTGTATATCTTTTGTTGGACATCGTCTCTGATGTATTACAGAATTTCTAAAACATCACATAGATAACATAATTAGCATGTTATTTTCAGGAGGGACATTTCCTATCCTGGGTTACATTACAAAGGCCTAGCTTTGTCTTTGGCTGGAAGTGTCCTGACTCCACTAATGTCAGCATTAATAACTTGACATGATCTCATCGTCTGCTCTTATGTCCACCAGGAGATGCTTGGCACTGGCTGTACCCGTTGCTATGGCAATTAATCTGTCCAGAGATGTAATGCAGAAGGAGGGCCAGGGCACAATGAGCAGGGACCCTATTAGATGAAAGACAAGTGATAATTATCTTTATGTTGTGTGGGAAAATGGCCAGTCAAGGGTAGGGGCAGGTCTAACAGCGATAAATCTCTCTGCCTGCATCTTTGTAAGGTAAAGGTGAGCCCTGGAACACATACTGTGTTTGGCTTCTCTGATTGACCAGAGCTCTGTGTTTTCAGTCTGCGTCCGTTTGACTTTGCAGTTACACTGTTGTCCCTTGTGTGTTGTGTTTGGAATGGCCTGCACTTGTTATCTTATCTGCAAGAAAAACTAAATGTATTTTTATTGTAAACATCATTTCAGCGTTTTCTATTAAAGAAGTACAGATGTTTACTCAAGGCTGTTAGATTGCTGTCAATGGTTTAGTGATAAAGTGTGCAATAAATTATAATTTTAGAAAATAAGAAAACATTTTTTATCAGAGCAAGGGACATTGCTCTGAGTTAATTAATCAATAAATAACTTTTGAGAAAATACTAGATATTCTTATTTATTTTTTGTGAATATTAAGCTAATTTTGGTTAATTTGATAACTTCAGATAAATCCTTTTAGTGAATGAGTTAGTCTCAGGTCGGCTTTTCACAGAGTCAAATCAAATGTACTCTTTTTACATAAAACGAGATGTTCAGTCGTGTGGTTCCTTGATTACCTAATTCAAAGAACAGTGTCATAACTCTGCTTCAGCAGTGTCCAGCTCAATTTGTGGCAGCTGGATATAATAGTGGCAGTTCCGGTGGCAGCTGGAGAATAGTGGCACTTCCGTTGGCACACTTATTGGCATGCAGCTGCCAAAAAGGTGCCACGGCTGTTGTCACACACCGGTTAGTCTATAACTACTTCCAAATAATCATATTATTTCTAATAAAAGCTTGTGGAACTGTTGCCAACTGCCTGCCACAAGGTGTCAAAATGTCGGCTGACCAGTTGCTGTAACTAATGGCAGGTTTTTGGCACCTTGTGGCAGCTGCAGTGGTATGCAGCTGCCACAGGGTGTCACTAAGCCAGCAGGCTCTATTGCCATTTATGGGAAAACAGTTTGATTTTGGGGTTATTTAATGCCTGTTCTATATAAATGATGTGCTAAATTCACACCATTTAATAAATATTTTTAAACAATTCAACAAAAAAAGTTAGAAGGTTTGTGTGAGTGGTTTTACTCGTGATAAGAGAAACTGATGTGGTGATATGAAAAAAAAACCTGTGAAAATAAAATGGCACACTTATTAAGTCAGTGGCCATTGGTTGCCATGAAGATGCCACAATGCTACTGTACCAACCAAAATGGCTGTAAAAGCCTTCAACATCCCATGGTGGCTGCTGCTGTTTTTGTGGAAGCAATGCTGACTATTGGCAAACGAGATGTCAGCATAGTTAAAAGCTACTGAATAAATAAGTAGATAAACATGTGCTTTCAATTAATTGTTTAATTTTTCAATTAATAAAAAATGTTAGAACCGCAATGTAAAGTGATTCTATACTTCAGATTTAAACTATATGTACTATTAGTACGCTATGTATATGACATGGTAACAGGATGGCAAAGACTCACTGCACAAACAGTCGGTTTATTATATAGTTTGAGAGCTTACTGTGAGTTGTAACAGAAAAAACAAATCACTTAAAAACACGCTGGTAGCCTACTCAGTAGAATTCTCTGGCGAGAAAGATGCCAGAAAATGTCATGGTAGACACAAAAAGTCTTTGCAGTCACATTGGCTGTGACAACTTTATTATTGACAAACCTGCCTCTGTGGTCAATATATCCAAGTACTCTGGGAAATGTAACCCTCAAAACTCATTTTTTTGCACCAATCTGCTACAGCGTGGCTGTCTTTCAAAATATTCAAAATAGACCGCCGGACGGTCTGGTACTGGCACCGGTGCTGTGGCAGGATATGGAAATCAGTGGCTGGCTGTCTGGCACCCACTACTGTGCCATGGCAGGAAAGGGAAATCAATGGCAGGTTTTCTTGTAACCGCTCTGGTGCCGTAGCAGGACATGGAAATCACCGGCAGGCTGTCCAGTTCTGGTGCCGTGGCAGGTGCTGCTGCACAATTTGAGACAGCTGCTGTTTCTCGTGTTCTTTGCATATTTTATGTTTTTATGAATAGTTTTCATAAAAGGAAAAATTCCTTATTCAATATGTAATTTGCTTAATATAGTGTTTCCTCATTTAAATAAATGCATTTTTTTTTCACAAAAAAATTAATGAAAGTTGCTCCCATGTATGATTATTCATCATAGATTTTAGGATTGAAATACAACAATGGAAAATATCCTCTACAAGAATCCTTGCAATCATTCATCGAGCAGATTTTTTTGAAATGTATGTAAGATTATTTTTTTATTCTATAGCTAATGAATACAACAAGTAACTGCTAACATGATTCCCTGGGCAGAAGTCTAATTCGGGTAAAGATTTACTATGTTTGCCTTTAATAGGAGGTTCTAAAAGGAGAAAAAATAACTTGTCTTCAAACCTTTAACCTTTGATCTTACACATCCTGAATTAAATAATATATTTAATGATATGTTATTGGATTTAAATTACATAATGATGAACTTTCTGAAAAGCTGATATATTTTATCATGGTCAGATTTTCATTGGCCACTTTTTTATATACTTTCATAAATACGAATCATATCATTATACTGCAGGGCCTCATTGCTAGACCCATTTTTAGCCCCCATTTCCAACAATAGAGAATGAAATTAACCTTTTTGGTATGAATTTAAAACATGATCCTAAAACATGATATGTATTCGCTCAATTTGTTCTTCTACGCTTGTTTGAGGTTAAGGAAACAAAATGAGTGCATGTGTCTGAGTAAAAGAGGGGGGAAGAGATAAGCTAGTTCACATCTTGGCTCTTGGAATTCAGGAATTGATCGGCTGGAAGCATTAGCAGATTGCCTATTGATGAGAAGGAAGATTTATAATGCTCTGATAGATCGTAGCAATCTAGCAGTATAAATAAATGAATATGTGCCAGGCCCGGTTGGTGATGGAGGTAAAGCCTTGATTTGCAGGCTCATTTGCAATTGCAAATGTCACATTTAGTATGCCCTCATCACCAGGCACCACTGACTTATAAAGTGTACAGTGAAGTTAGATGTCATGCATTCTCAAAGGATATCAAGCCTCTTGGTGATATCCAGTCACGATGGAATAGCAGCAGAAAATCCTAAAAAACAAACTGATACACGTCAAAAAACCCAACATTTCCCTCATGCTGCTGTGGTTTGTTGCCATGGCTTAGAAAGTACAAATAGAGCTATACAGACAAATGCAATAATTAGTTGAATATGATAAAATATCCATTAATTTAGTTTTGTCAGAGTTTATTTCCAATTTGTTTAAAAACTGTACAATTGATTGGACCTTGCTTTTCTGTGAAACCCTCCTTCTTGTGATCATTACCAAAATCATGGGTTCAATAATAATTGTGATCATTACCAAAATCATGGGTTCAATAATTTCCAAATAAAAGGAATTTGAAGCAGCAACACTGTATGGTTACATATTTGCTAGTGTTTTTTTGTTTTTTTTACGTTAAGGGTTTAGGACGAGAGGAGTTAATACAAGGTTCTATTTTGTAAGTTCCTGCCACTAACTGCTATGTGTAATGCATGAAAAAAAAACAAATTAGAGGCTCCACCAAATATCAATATTGGAGTTGGGAGTGAGAACACTTTATATTTTTTAGGAAGAGTAAGAAAGTTAAAATCATAAATTAATGATAAATTAAAAGATAAATTAAATGGTCCACATAAACTCTTCAATAAATAAATAAATAAATATATATATATATATATATATATATATATATATATATATA
>NW_015150632.1:600518-608618 GCF_000732505.1 Cyprinodon variegatus | reverse complement strand
TATTATTATTACCTTGCCTTTCGCCCATAGACTGCCGGAGAGAGGTACCAGCCCCACCATGATCCTGGCGGATTATGAGATGGATGGATGGATGCATGGATGGATGATAAATATTTTTTGCTATATCTCCTGAATTTCCCATTAACACTTCATCTCTCTTGGTTGACATTAACCAGCGAAAAAGGTAGACTGATCTTTTGTTTGCAGTCAGATTTTTAGAATTAGAATATAGAGATAAAAGCATGTACATTAAACATTTTACATTGTTCAAAATCAACATTCCAGTACTCGCTTGGTAGCATTTTAACAGATCTTCTTAAAAAACACAAGTAGTTGTTGTTGTATTAGCATTTTATCACTTTTAAACACTATGGCCTTATGAATAAAACATAATAAATATGTAATTTGCAGAATTATTGATATTCACTTTCTGCGTTAATGTTTGTATAGTTTATTTCAAGCTATTTAGTAAGAAACAAAAAGAGATGCCAAACTTAAGTAGAGAAAATTAAATAAAATGTTTTTCAATAAGGCCTAATTCATTCTTAAAACGTTAATGCAGACAAATGATTGGAAACATTTTAAAAGGAACTTGAAAAACACATGCAACAAAGCAGAAATCCCTAATTGTCTTAAATGTGAAGTATGAATGCATAATTCATCTCAGTACTTATTTCAGCAGAAATGCTTAAATTGGTGTTTAATAGCAGTTACTCTGACGTAAATTCTCCAAGCCTTCCAATCCTCCAAACACGAGAAGTCACGAGAATCCTCCAGAGATTTTGGAGAATTTATCCTTAGCAGTTAAAATATTTAGTGGTGTCGTTAGTGGAGCGGCTGCTTAGGCTGTCTGACCTGTACTCTCCTTACACCCAAACCTGCCTTCTTCCCCCTTTGCTTCCTCCAACCTCTGACACAGATCCAGCCCTTCTGTCAGCTATTCTCAGGGAATCTAATCACATATATTTGAGATTGCAGAACCTGATATGAACTTCCTGCTGCAGCCAGAGTAAAAGTGATATGATTTTATCAATTGAAGGCGTGCTGTGAATCCAAAACAAGCGACTGAGTACATTATTTATCTGCTCAGAAGGACCCCTTTTGCCCTTGATGATTTTCACCTATCTTCAATCTTTTTTTTTTTTGTAGTTCAATAGAAAGACACTTACTTGGGGTTAAATGGGGGCCAGCCTCCTCATCAATTTATATATTTCTTTTTGTTATAACACATGGACATTGTTAAACCCCAGATATTACATACCACTTTAGTCACTGGTATTTATTTTGAACTGTATACACGATTATTCAAGCCTCAATGAAATATGTTTGATGTGACACTGCAGAGCAACAATACAACAGAAATATTTTAAAAATATAGATTAAAGTTATTTTAAAAACAGTTGCCAGTGATATAAGCACCTTGTTGAGTCCCTCTTTCCAACAGGTATTGCCTCTTTCAATACAAGTACAAAAAATAATAACCTTAAAAGCATGTAAAAAGCTTCTCAAAGCTCAGCACAGAGCTCAGACTAGGACCAAAACTAAAAGTACAGATTATTGTCAATTAATGTACACAGACCTGTTCAGTAAACTTTTTCAAGGCAAGTTGGTCCCACTTAACTTTCTGACCTATTTAACATGGATGCAATTGATGTCACATCCTGCAAATGTTACTGGAACTTCCGACGCAAAGTAAAAAATGTTCAAATAAAAAGGTTATTTTAAAGGTATTTTTCAATGCAAACTTACATCATGTTTTTTTTAAGATTCACTTGTCACACTCTCTCTGCTTTAATTTTATTTGCTGTCTTTGATTTCTATGATTTTTAGCCTTAGTTTCTTAAAGTTGATTGGTCAGTGAGTGTAAATCTAAACATATATAGTTTGGAAGTAAAATAAAGCATATTCACAATGCCAAAACGTATCCAAGGTCAGAATACTTTAAATAAACCTATTACCAAACAAGCAACAATCAAAAGACCTGTGTGATACAGGGACCTTTTCTCCTGGGATTAGGCCTCCTTTGGACAAAATTCATACATGCCTATCTGCTAGAAGTAGTCAGTATGCTGAACAGTCTGTCAAACTCCCTGCCATGCTTCTGTGAAGCAAAGAAATACTCATGTTGATTCACCTGTCACAGTTGCATATTCCCAGTGTGCCCTGAGCTTACTAAAGTACAGCGAAGAAAACACTGGCCCATGTGATAAAACCATGTTTGAACATGCACTGAACTACCCTGCATTTTTTATAAAGCAGCCCCTGGGTGTAAGATTGTTTATCCTTTTCACTTAGCTTTTTTCCTCTCAGACAGAGCCAAGTGTAAGTATTAATACCTATAACCCTTTCCGCATTTTCTTTTCATTAGGGGTTTTCTGATAACACTTTATTTTATCAAGGATCTGCAAACACAGATAAACAGTCTTAAGGCAAAAACCTACAAAAAAAACAACAATCTTTAATTTTCCAAAGCTTGGTATTCCAGTATGTTATAAGATTCCACACATGTGGTTTCACAGTTTTTTCCACATCTTTGGCAGCAATTATAGTCTCGACCTTGATTTTGCCTGTAAAAGCTGCAGTATCTGAGCTGTGGTAATTGACAAACAATTGTTCTCCTCAGATCAGGTTAAGGAATGCTCACCCCTAAATCAACCTTTTATATTTGCTAATAACTGTATTAATAGCTCTCAAATGATGCATTCACGCCAAACAGCATTCATAAAACCAGAGTAATTGATTTCCATGTTATCACTACGTAGATGCTGTGAGGCAAAGTGATGCAGTGTGTCGAAAACAACGACGCTTCACCTGCAATGGTTGTGCAGTGGAAATCGCTAGAAAAATATGAACCAGTGATGAACTGAATATGGCTCTGATGTAGGCTGAATGGGTGCAGTGGTCACAATGAAAGACAATGGAAATAATCTTGACATAGCATAGTGAAAGGAATGTCCTTGAGAGGTTTTGTGCATTGTTTTAACAAAAGCCATTTTAATGTAGCCCTTTAAAGGATTGTTAAATCATTCATCATCTTTCCTCGTAGCTCCAGAATTGGCAGTTTCCTCTTCCCGCCATCTTGATCCAAGACTCCACTATCCTCCGTTAGCTTTAGAGAGCACACGTCTGGCCATACTGGTGCAGTTTCTGCGTTTTTTCTTGCTCTGACCTCCCTCTACTCCTGAGTTTCAAAACACCACCTCACCTTACCTCTGTTGGTGCCAAATAGTTTTGAGATTTTGTTTTTATGAATTAAGCATTTTGACTTTAAGAGTAAAATTCTTTCCACCATGCTAAATTGAACCTAGCACTGTAGGCAGTGTTTTGTAAGTTTTTCTTTTTTATATAATCCTGTTAGTTTTTTTCCCCTTCTTTTTAATACAGCCACAGTTTCCCCTCTAAATTTATGTGACATATGTTGTCCTGTTTGTTAATAAAGCCTTGGTATATTTTGCACTTTTCATCTTTAGCTAAGCAAAACAGATCTCAGTCCTAATTTTTTATTCAAGGACAGCGCACTTTGACAAAACTAGCAACATTTCTTAGCAAGAAACCAAACCATTATCACAGTAAGGATAGCTCAGTCATAACAATAGTGATTGGTTCACACATCTCATTATATCACAGGACAGCTCACTATCAGTAGCACCAAGATCGTACTCTGCTCTTCTGTTACACTGCTGCCCTCAGCTCTTCTCTGACTGTAACTTCAATCTCCATGATGCTTTCTACACTGTAGTTGTACAACCTTTTTTCATTCATTAGAACCTAATAAAATAAGATACATTTGCAGCATTGCTTTTAAAGGTCATGAAAAACATGGACATTGACTCACCTTATCATGGTCACTCAATTTGTAGCTACAACTTACCACCTTGGAGCTTAGCCTACCATTGAGCACTAGAGCCATAGGCTCCATTTCTGTGGTGTATGTAACTCAAGTAGCCAATGTGTTCTGCCTCTTTCTGTTTAGCTGAAATCAGTTGTGCACTGAGTGTCAGTTGGTGAAAAAAAATCTGTAAAAATTGACTGAAAAGTGTATTGAGATACCAGAAATGTTTAAAAAAGTCATATCACCATTATCGAATAAAATTATATCACAGTATATATTTATGTTGGTTATTGTCTGGTCCTAATGTAGAATAAGCAAAACAGTTGGCATAAAGGCCAAAGCCATTAAAAACAACAAAGGATTGCCCTAGTTTAAAGGAACTTTTTCTTTAAACCTATTCTAGTGAAGAAATAAGCCGTATTTCAGATTGTAATGTTCAACTGAACCTTTCATGTAGAAAGGGTAAGAAAGTCGATTAATTTGTGTTATATTGATTTTCATTCATTTTTTAAAAACATTTTGTTACAATGATATACACTGCAAAAAAGATAGATAAGTCATTTTTTCTTAAAATAAGTGCATTTGTTCTTGAATTGAGGAGGTAAAAGAGACATTTTGCCAATGGCACAAGACAATTTACACTTAAAATAAGAAAACACAATTGCATTGTCTTATTTCAAGTGCATATTATCTAATTATCTTATTTCAAGAGTACAATTACTCATTCCATTGGCAAACTATCTCATTTACCTACTCAAATTAAGGGTGAATACACTTAATTTAAGAAATTTTTACTTATTTCTAGATCGTTTTTGCAGTGTACTGTGCAAAAGCATCCCCTCTTTTACATACAGTTATGCATAAAATGCTTGGGGGTCTAACCCTTGTTTTTAGAGGAAAACAAAAGCGTGTCCCTCACACTACTTGCTCTCCTTTCAGCACATTGATACCAGTAACCTATAGCTTACACTTGAAACACTAATTAATTTCATCATGTGACCAATCACATCATAAATGTTTAACATGAAACCCTTCATCTATTGTTCTTTTATAGCTTGAAACATAAAACATTAGAAATTAGATTTAAATGATTTTAATGAAAAAAGGTAGACAAAAGTAATGTTCCACATAGATGTTCCAACAGCATTTACTTTCATTTAATAGTTTCTCATGATTCTTCTATGCTCATCTCTTCACTCTGTGGCTTTGTCAAGTTGTCCAGCCCTCATTTGTTCCCCAATACTCTTTGGAGAGATATTGACCCATGCATCCATTCATGCGGAAATCCAGATGATCCCTCACACCAATCAGCTGTTGGCAGGGATTACCAAAGGAAGAAAGACAAGAAGGAAGTAGCAGAACATCAAAAGAAAAATGGAGTATGAAACCAACAATCAATAATGCTTATTAACTGTAGGGTTAATCTGTTTTTATATTTTCAAATCTGCCATTTCAGGAAGAGCAAAGCTGAACACCTGACCTTCATGGAGTCTACTGTTGCATTTTTTATTGAAGTTAATAACCATTGTATTGATTGTTCACCTCTTCAAGCTATCGACCCGGGTTCAAAGGTAGAGGGTAAGATTAAAGAAGTGGTAGAGAGGTGATGAACTGTATCAGCGGTGGCAGGCTCATTTGGCTTTGTGGTGTGCCATTGAGAGGAAGGGATCACTTTCACAAATACATATCACTTCAGATTTGATGAGGAAAGGAAATTGACTAGTGGTTAAATGCAGACCATGTTTAAAAAAGTTATCCAACATGTTAATGTTTCTGGAGGTATGTAGCACGTAGAATTTCTTGCATATCATTTTTACTGCTACAGACTGCAGTGACCTTTGTGTTTCTGTTCTGATTATTTTCTCTTTTCATTTTTACCTTGGTCTCTACAGATTACCCATTCACATTTAATCTAAGTAAAATGTTTATATTGGTAAATTTTGCAACATAGTTTTGTTTATTTGACTTAAAAATTATTGAACAATAAAAACTGAAACACTTTAGATTTTTTAATGGATATGTTAACATGCTTTCTTAATAGTTTTGGTGGAATCTAATTAATCATGAAAAATGTTGCGTGTTGACATCCATCTGACCTCCGATGCATGGCAGAAGAGAACCAGAGGCAAACAACTATTGAAACAAACAGCTCATTAGCCATTAATGACCCAAGCAGGGCTAAAACATTTTGGAATTATCTTCTTAATAAAGCCAATATTGGTCATCTAATATGATTTTTCTGGAGGTTCCAGACATTGTGTAAGCATGTAGTATGTGCTTCACAAAAAACTCCACAAAGGTCACTGTGTCCAAGTGGTAAGATATTTTTCTCATAAATTAAATTGGACCCTTAAGTAAGCTTTGCTTAATTACTGAAATAATTACATTTGGGCCCTATTTTCCTGGCAATTATAGAGATCCACCCACATGCTATTTTTTCAGCATTTGAGGAAAACAAATAATAATCAGAGGATAAATATCACTTTTTTATTTTTAGTCTTCACTAAAACTTATGAATAATATGGAATCCACTGCTGAGAAAGCTTATTTGATTTCTTAGAGATTTCTTCTGTTTTTTCTCTGTCACATTTAGATATATATATATATATATATATATATACATACATATATGAGAGAGGAGAGGTGCATTTCTTTTATTTGTGAACCTCATACACAGGCTTAAGGACATACATGACCATTAGAAAGTCACTTTTGTCCATTAGAAAGTCACTGAGAAACTACTAATGAAATTAAATCTCAAACAGAAAATTGATAGAAATTTCAACGTGTTGCTGCTTTAAAATCCTCTAATGGTAATACTTGGGCTCAGTTCATTCCATTGTTGCTCATTGACTTTATTATTACACCAAATGTGGAATATTTGGGTTTGAGTTGTCTGAATTCGTCATATTACAGTTTAGTCATTTTTTTGTTTATGCGTTGTATGAGAGAGATGCAGAGTGTGATGAAGGGATGAAAGGCATGGTCCAGCTGCAGATGTAAAGTACATATGTGCATGTGTATTAAATGGAGACTTTACAGAATAATGTGTTGGTAGATGGAAAAGTCATATTAAGCATTTACTACTTATTCTTCACCTTTTTCCTCCACATGTAGTTTTAATTGACCATTGTTAGCATTATTTTCATTATTATTATTTCTGTTTATTTATTCTTTTTTGATTTCTGTTTTATTTATTTATTTTACTTCTGTAAGACTAAACCATGGCATTTACAGCTTTTGAGACTTATTCCCCATTTCTTTTTTTTATTGGTCCTATAATTCTGCTGCTCAGCTCTCAGTCAGCAGAACCTTGATCTCAATACCAGTATATTTTTCTTCTTTTTCTCAAGATGTATTGCATTTGTACTTCAGACTAGACGTCTCAAAGAAAGGCAGATTGTGTCAAGCCTCAAAAAAAATAAAAATCACCAAACCAAGTCAAATACAGTGAGCAGCTGGACAGCCATTTATGAGACAAATGTGCTTTGGTGGGGCTTTATTATTGTGATGAGATTTTTTTATACTCCTGCTGTCACCATATAGGGAGCGCAATATGACTACAAAAAACAAGTGCTGATACAATCAGCAAAAAACCACCCTGGTTAAAATAACTGAGTTTATGATGATGAAGGCAGGCACCCTGAAAATGAATAAATAGTGGTACATTATACATTATATTTTTTATCAGCGGAATTTTTACTGAACCAAATGTGGTTCAGAAGATTATTAGACGTTAATACTTTCCTTTGGCCAAGCATTCTTTAAAGCTCCTTAAATGTTACATGAAGTTGTATTATTAAAGAAGACAACAATACAATTTAAACAAAGCAACAAATTGAAAGAAGGTGCATAAAGATTTAGAATGCTTTATAATTCATTATTATATAGGAACCCCCAAAATTCAGTATTAAAATATTAAATTATAGCATTAATGTTTTAGCATTAATAAGGCTTGCCAGAGCTATGGCCTGACATCAGCTCAGGTAATCATCAACTAGAAGACATTCCACAAAGCAGCTTGTTAAATAGCTCTAGCCTTGAAGTTGCATTTGATTAACTGCAGCCTCTTTAATAATTCATAGGTGCTATTCATTATTTATTCTAAACTGAATTTGTTTAATGTACCTAAGGTTTAAATGTAGTGCTTAATTGTTGTAAACTACAAAGTATCAGCTTTATTGTGGAGGTTCCAATTTACTCTATTTCTGTATGCCAATATTTTCACAATTTATATATATATATAGATAGATAGATAGATAGATAGA